>NC_141608.1:44667004-44967004 GCF_047967505.1 Dipteris shenzhenensis | reverse complement strand
TTTGTTGTATTAGCAGATTAGAGATGTATTTGCTTTTGACCCATATGCCTTCAAGGCACCTCATGGACATTATAGATCTCTCTGTCTCTCTCTCTCTCTCTCTCTCTCTCTCTCTCTCTCTCTCTCTCTCACACACACACACACACACACACACATTTAGGTCATCATTGCATAGGGTATCTAACGTGAACGGATCTAAGGCATCCACTTGTATGGTGACTCATATAAAATAATGCAATATAAAATGGACATCCTCTTTTTTACTTTAATCTAGATTGACCTTTTGTGTGCATCTTCTTTGCATATATCAATAGCATGCACACGAATGCATGCTACTCCTCCTTGTCCTTGGTGACCTACATGTTCCCAATATATTGAGTGTACTACATATCCTGGATGGAGAGAGAGAGAGAGAGAGAGAGAGAGAGAGATGATTGAGAGAGCGCATGGTAGTAGCTTTTTGGTATCTCCTCTCTTGAAGGGAAAATTTGTGGGAATTAATTTATCAACACTTCTTTTGTGCAATAATATAATGATTGCATGGGTAGAAATTCACTAGGGTAAAGCATCTTAATATATCTCTAGACTAGATCCCACGTGCTCCACCTTGAGGGTCTATAGACTTTCTGTCCAGAATGATTCTCTCTACCTTACTGCCTGTAGATCAGCCTAGGTAGGCAACCCTTTCTCAGCTTTGTCTAGAGCTTCTATGTGCCTCCTTCACCTCCTGGATGTAGGCCCAAGAAAGGTCTTCCTACTCGTCCAATTTGCTAGTCGTTGGCTGCTCCAGAGAAATGCATAATGAGGGCCTAGAGGCCCGCCTTTTATAGGCCCCCAAGGGGCTGTCAAAAACCGACTAGCCTGCCCCATTCTGGCCGACCAGTCTATGGCTGGTCCAGCCTTATAAGGGCTCTCAACCCGAGGCTTTTAGGCCCATGGGTAAGGCAAGGGCCCAGCCCTATATACAGGTAGGTCCCTGCCTAATAGTAGCCTCCTTTGCTATGCCACATGCAGCTTCTGTCCCGCCTCATGTGCACCTCTATTAGGGGCCTGTTCCAACCCATACACACAAGCCTTTAAGTGCCTCTGCCAGGCTATTCTGTTGCCCACATGGCAACTCATGTGCTACCCATGTGACAGCCCCTTTTGGCTATCCTTTCCCTGTGAGGTGTTGCCCATGTGGTAGCTCCCTCCCTCACCTTTTCTTTTAGGTAGATGCCCTAGGTCTCCCTCCCCCATGCTCTCCTCATATGGGGGCTTACAGATGGGGAGGTGACCTTTCCAACACCCCCTCTCACCAACACATCTCAGCCCAATGCCAACACGTCGACGACGATGCTATAGTAACTCCCTTGTTGTAGTCCTCTGGAACATTTCGATCTCAAAATGTTTTCCTGCTCCACCAGGTTTGGTTCCTCTACTGCACACCATCCTAGTAAATAGGTCCATCTCTGGTAGCACCATCACCTTTAGTCATGCTCCCGCCTTCAAGCTCGAGCAATCTAAATGCCACCATCTTCTAGTTGTCCCCCTCGTAATGAGTCTTCTAGGCACCATGCTCTGAGGGTCTATTTCAACCCGTCCTTCCTTTGGCAAGGTCCGTAACAAAAGAACCATCTCGAGAACTAAAATTCTGTCACCACAATGTAAATATCCTAAGTCAAAGTATAGTTGACCATTTATTTCATCATAATTAAAGAGTTTTTCCATCTGGGTTACTTATGGTCAAAATAGTTTTTCTATTGGTCAAAGAATTGACTATGATCACAGATACTTGACTTCGGTCTAGTAAGCCTAAAGACTTGGTTTATACTAAGAAGGTTAACTATGGTTAACCAAGATGTGCCAACTTTGGTTGGAGAGTTGTGCCAACTTCGGTTGGAGAGACTTGACTATAATTAAGGCGCCTCGACCCTTGGTCAAAGCCCCTTAATTATGATCAAGAGCATTGACTTCGGTCAACTAGAGAATAAATATATATTTTTATATTTGTTGTGTGCACATGTGTTTAGTGAGGACGCCCACCATGACTAGAATTAGTCCATAGTGTGTTATTTGCATGCAAAGCGCTAACAATTAATGGGTACCATGGTGGTGTGCTTTAATTAATTGTTGCAGGTACTAGGAAGAGTTATTTTCCTAAGCACAATGGAGCCTAACAAGAGTCTAGGAGGCGGTTCGTGTGACCAAGTGCTTCGAACACTCTAGAGTTGCCCTTAGTGGCATGTAATTAGGAAAGTAATGTACAAATTGACAAGTGGCTTGTTGCCAAGAAAGAGAGCCTAAGAGCCTAAGACCTCATGTAATATTAATTCACGTTTTGGAATTACGTACGAGCAGCTCTACACTAAACTGTGTATTCACTTGTTCTCAAGAAATAAAATACCTTCGAGGGGGTCCAGCCTGACATGTTGTCCTGGGCCCTAGCTTTGTGTAGAGAGAGGGAGAGAGAGAGGGAGAAAGAGAGCTCTTATGAGAGTGTTTCTGCAAAAAATTATGAACGTGAGATTACATTAGTATCAAAGCCTAAGTTCATGGCCTTCTTAGGTTGTGACGACCTAGCAAGAGAGTAAAAGGATTCGACATTGATTCATGAAGAGAGGATGGCGTTGGCTCAAGAGGTGGTAAATAGTATGCTTGGGGCTTCAAATGTGACGAGATAAGAATGCAAATTTTGAAGCTTGTGAACGCAAGAAAACCCAGATGATAATCGACGCTCAGATTGTTCGGTTAATTTCAAAGGGTTCCCTTCATGGATTGCTAGCGAACAAAAAAATTGCGGCAGACTGCACTTTTCCATGAAGGTGCACTAAGAAGCTGCAGGAAATGATCGCGTTTGATAAATCCACGTGATGCTAGGCGTATGTTCGACGCCAATACTCAAGCGCTGAATTGTGAGGCAATGTGTGTGGCATGAGCTTCATGTGAGCTACGAAAGGAGACTCTGGAGATATTTGGACACGACGCTGTTGAAGCAACTAAGAGCATGCAGACAGTCCCGCGACGTGCAATGCTGCTTACCCAAAGCCTCATGCTTTGGCTTTTGATGATGTAGCATAAGAGCTAACGTGGCCAGGGAGTTACTAAGGAGTACACATGGCAAATACGGGGATGCTAACTCAGCAGTTGATGTGGCAGTGCATGCTTGCATGACACGTGGCAGTCCATGTAGGCAAAACACGTGGCAAGTGCTGGTGTGGCAAGCCTGACAGATAGCTAACATGGCATTGACTTATGACAGCCAGCTGGACTGATGAGGTGGCAAACCAGTGGCTAGACTAACTCTGGTTAGTTAATTCTAGTTAGAGGTTCAATTAGTTGGTCTAACCAAACTAGACTAGTTAGTCAAACCAAGTCTGTCCAACCAACCTTAGTTTTAGTTAACTAGACCATAGCTAGTTAACTAGACTGCAGATGGTTGAGGTCTACTTGAGGGCCAACCAGACCAGAGCTAGTTAGTCTAGTTAGTGTAACCAGTCGGTTACTTCATCTAGTTACTGTCAAAAAAAAAAGAAAGACAGTTACAAAGACTAAGACTATTTCTGTTAGCAATTTTCACATACCTGAGAGAGTATTAACTGTCAGAAAAAGCAAAAATCGGAGAAAATTAAAGATTTGCACAAGTAAAGGAATGCATGTCTTTGTGCTCAGAAAAAGGGAATCAGATGCATACTCGGTGCTTTTTGCAGTAGCCAGAAAAGGGGCAATATAGTTGTTGATGCCTTGGCAACTTTGTGGGTATATGCCTTGAGTTGATAGCATAGATTGTGAATGCAAAACACCTCTTGTTGAGGTAATTTTTTCTCTTTGAAAAGCAAAGGCAGTGTGCATCAGTTGCATACATAGCGTGTGTGAGAAACTTGTAGATCTTAGACGAGTTGTAAGAAAATGGCTCAATCACCTATCCAGTAAGATTCACAAGATAGGGATGCACATCCAAGACAGAGAAGTGTGCAGCAAAATCAACAAGAATTTGAGCAGATGGTACGCATTTGTATGCAGGAGATGGAAAATCTCAAAAGGGATCCAAGAGCTCAGCATTTGTTTCAATCAAAAAATATGCCTAATGCAACTTATGATGTGCCAATGCCAGAGGCACACTCTCGTGCACAGCCAAAGAGAAAGAAATCTCATAGGGGATGGTCTCATAGCAGGAAGAGATCGAGGCATCATCACCGATCTCCAAGTCCTTCACCATCTACCTTGAGTTCAACTTCTGTATCGTCTTCTTTATCAGCAAATAAACCATCCAGGAAAAGAAGGAAACATAAGAAGTCTAGGAAGAGCAAGTCTTCCAGAGAGACCAAGGAATTCAAAGACGGAGGTGAATCTATCAAGTTTATGACCTATAATGGACAATATGGTCATACAGACAAAGCATTGCAGTTCATCAGGCAGTTTGATGCTGCATTTGGTACATAAAAGTTTTCAGAATCCTCCAAGTTGAGAATGGTCACTTTGCCCCTTAGTGGCATGTAATTAGGAAAGTAATGTAGAAATTGACAAGTGGCTTGTTGCCAAGAAAGAGAGCCTAAGAGCTCATGTAATATGGATTCATGTTTTGGAATTTCTTGCTGCACCACCTGTTCCACTGCCTGTGGAGGGGGCAAGACATCCTGTGGTGGAACTGAAGCATCTGGAGGTTGCTGTAAATTCTGATTTGCATCAAAAAAATCAGCAGGGGAACCCAAGGCAATGGGTAGCAACCCCTCAAAGACATCCTCTGAAGACGAGGCATTTGAAATTCAACCTGAGTGTGAGCTGAATTTTCAGAAAATATCACATCTCTACTTACTATGATCTTGCGTGTAGCAGGATTGTAGAGACGGTACCCCTTGCTTTCTGCACTATATCCATCAAATATGCATTTGATGGCTTTATCTGACAACTTGTGCCTAAATTTAACTGGCACATGTGCATAAGCAAGGCATCCAAAGACTCGGAAGTGATCCACTGAAGGCTTCCTGTCATTCCAGACCTCATAAGGAGTTTTAGTTTTTAAAGCCTTAGTGGGAGCCCGATTCAAAATGTAATTGGCACACATCAAACCCTCTAGCCAGAATTTATGAGGCATGTGTTTGCTTTTCAGCATACATCTGTCCATCTCCATGAGAGTTCTATTTTTCCTCTCAGCCTTGCCATTTTGCTGAGGGGTCAGCCTGACTGTGAGCTGATGCACAATACCCTTGCCTTTGAGAAAAGCATCAAATTCTGCAGATAGGTATTCCCCACCTCTATCCGTGCGCAATGTCTATATCTTGAGTCTGGTTTCATTTTCAACCATGGCTGAAAAGTGTTTAAACACGGTGAGGAGAAAGAGTATCCACATGCCCAAAATGAGTGGAGAAATGCTGCACTCATAAATCATAAAGCTGTGAACGAGATGTTGACCAAGAACCATTAGTTATCCGGATCCGACAGCTATTGGCAGCCTGTCTTTTATAATGTAAACTCTTAAAAAATTGCTTGGAAGAGCAGCCTTTGGTCAAAAAAGCCCGTTGTCCAGTGTACAATGTTGTTGTAGGCAAACTCAAAAAGTGGCAGAAATTGCTCCCATTTCGATTGCTGATCTGAAACATAGCACTTGAGAAAAATCAAGGGCAGTGGAGTTGGCTTCTTCGGACTACCCATCAGATTCAAGATGAAAAGAGGATGAGAAATTCAACGTGGTACCCATATTCTCAAAGATACCTCTCCAGAAAAGACTTGTGGGTCTCTATGACAATTGATTGAGGCAATGCATGATGTTTAAACACATGAGACATAAAGAGTCTCGCCATCTGGTCTGCAGTAATTTTCTTCCTTACGGGAATGAAGTGGGCCTGCTTGCTGAATCTGCAAATAATGGTCCATAAATAGGTAGAGGCTGCAGTAGTCCAGCCGGCTTATGCAAATATTTCACCTTCTGGCAGGTGATGCATGTCCTAACACAAAATAAATAGTGCTCCACAGCTTTGATGGTGGCATCAATGCCTTTGTGTCCTGCATCGGGTGGAGCATAACTCTCTGTCAACACTTTGGGCCTCAACTGTTTCGTGACACACAGTCTGCCATGCATCATCGAAAATCCGTCTTTGAGAGTATAGTGCTCATGCTTCTATCCATCAACTAACTGAGCATAACTATGTGAAAAATCAGCATCATGGGCATATCGATCCTTCATGGCATCAAGCTCATCATGATATGCAATGGTCATTGCTGAAACTTGTGGCTTAACAGACACTGCATCTGGAGTGGGCTTTCGTGAGAGTGCATCTGCAACAACATTCTTCTTCCCAGGTACATGCACAATCTGAAAATGAAACAGAGAAAGAAAATTTACCCACCTCATCTGCTTCTCAGACAACTTTCTCTGAGTGAGAAAGTAACGCAATGATTGATGATCGGTCTGAACACGAAAATCAGCACCCAAAAGATAATGCTTCTAGGTCGAAAGAGCATGTATGACAACCAACATCTCTTTCTCATAGATGCCAAAATTCATTCAGTATCCTGGAGCACTCTACTCTCATATGCCACAACTCTTCCATCTTGCATAGTACCCCTCCTACGTTGTTCCTACATGCATCTGCTTGGACAGCGAAGGGTTTGCGAAGATCTGGCAAAATAATCACAGGATCTGAGTAGAGTCTATCCTTTAGTAGGTCAAAAGCTGCAATTTCTTTGGGACCCCATTTGAAAGTGACCCCTTTCTTCTGTAAGGCATGTAAAGGAGATGCAATCTCTACAAAATACTGAATGAACCTCTAGTAGTACCAGCACAAGCCCAGAAAGCTACATACTTCATGGATGTTCTTCAGGTGTGGCCGCGATTCCTGATGGCCTCTACCTTGGCGGGGTCCATCCTAACTCCATCTTTGGAAACAATGTGCTTGAGAAAATGGATCTTATGCATGAAGAATTCACTTTTCTTGGCATTGACAAGCAACTTATGCTTCCGTAGCTCCTCGAGAACAATTGCCAGGTGCTTCCTATGTTCAGCCTCATCCTAGGAGAACATGATGATGTCATTGAAAAAAGTGCCAACAAAGGCTCAGTTTTCTCTAAAAATCATGTTCATCATTCTATTGAAGGTGGCAGGTGTATCGGTTAACCCAAATGGCATGACAAGAAACTTGTACAGACGAGATGTGGTACGAAATGTTGTTTTGTGAACAGCCTCTGGCTGAATTCTGATTTGGTGATAACCACTCTTCAAAACAGTGCGGGTGAACATTCCAGACCCCTGTAACCTATCCAAAATATCATCTATCCGAGGTATAGGGAATCTGTTCTTAATGGTAATCTTATTGAGGGCTTTGTAGTCAATGCACATCCGCTAGGATCCATCCTTCTTCTGGACCAAGAGCGCGGGTGGGCAGAGTAAGGTGAAGAGCTGGGCTGAATCAGCCCCTTCTCTAGCAAGTCCTTGACCTAGTCCAATAATCTCCTCTTGCTGGGCTGCACTGATCCTGTAAGGAGGTCGGTAAGGAGGGCTGCCAGGGATTATATCTATCGTGTGGTCTTCTTGCCTTTCAGCGGGAGGCAACTCCTGTGGAAGTGAGTCAAAAAAACAGTCCCTAAACTGAAAAAGAAAATCTGTCCGCTGTTTTTCTAGCTTAGAAAAAGGAGACTTCTTCTTCTACTGACTTCTTTTTAAATGCAAATACTAAGTACGCTGAAAGATGCATTTTCATTACATTGCCAATGGCATAAGCAGATACAACAGGAATGGATTCTCCCTTCAATTTAGCATCTAGAACGTGGGTCTTGCCACAGTGAGTGATTGTGATTGTTTTATTCTTCGTATCCAGGTTGAAGAGACCTTACTATTGCGATTACGAAGATGACTGACCCATACATAATATGGTTCCACTATTACTCAAACTTATCGAATATGCTCTGTACCGTTGTACTCAAATGCTACAAAATCACAAAGTTTAGTAGCAAAATAATAAGTTTTGAGAAGATCGTGCTTCTCTGAAGATCCAGGAATCGATCGACTTGCAAATCATAGTGTCATTGAAACAAAACCTATCTATTAGAAAGTGGATGATCATGTAGTGAGAGGATCCTATGAAGAGATACACTTAAAAGGAACACTATAAAAATGCAGGTAGCGGCAAAAGGTCAGATTTAATCCTCATGGGTGCTTTGTTGAGGATATGAAAAATAAAGGTCACTTAATAGCAAAAGGGAAGAAGAAGGGCAGGATGTTTACGTTGGATGCAAACATGCCTGAATTGAGTGCAGCAATGTTTGCACATAGGACTGCTGTAGTTGCAGATATTGATATCTGGCATAAACGCATTGGTCATGTTAATGTAGAGCGACTTAAATTAATGCAGGCCCAAAATATTGTTGCAGGATTGCCTAAGTTCAAGGTTGCAGAAATGCATAAGGTATGTGAAGCCTGTCAATTTCGAAAACAGGCAAGGAAACCATTTCCTAGACATGTTCAAGAGAGTAAGAGGCCATTGGAATTAATCCACTCTAATGTGTGGACTACTAAAGCTGCATCTATTGAAGGCTGTCATTATTTTGTCACTTTTATTGATGACTACAGCAGAAAAGTTTGGGTGTATTTTATGAAAAAGAAAAGTGAAGTGTTTGGGCATTTCAAAGCTTTTAAAGCTATGGTTGAGAAAGAAACAGGCCTGCAAATAAAATGCCTAGTGTCAGATGGAGGGGGAGAGTACCTCTCAAATGAGTTTGCAAGGTTCCTGTAGGAGCATGGCATAAAGTAGCAATATTCATGCAGTCATACCCCATAGCAAAATGGACCTGTAGAAAGGAAAAACAGGCATATTGGAGAGGTATCTCGTGCCATGCTCAACGAAAAAGACCTGCCAGATTATTATTGGGCTGAAGCAGTTGCCACAGCAGTCTACATAATGAACAGGACTCCCACTGCAGCAATACATGGCATGACACCAGAGCAGAGGTATACTGGTAGGAAACCAGATATTTCTCATTTGAAAGTTTTTGGTTGCATTGCCTATGTTCATGTGCCAGATGAATTGAGATCCAAGTTGGATCCAAAAGCTGAGAAGTGCATCTTTATTGGTTATTCTCTACAGCAGAAAGGGTATAGATGCTATAACCCTTCTACTCGTAAGTTTACAGTGAGCAGAGATGTTGTTTTTTATGAGATGAGCAGCTGGTATAAACCAGTAAATGTGATTGATGATGTAGATGCAAAAAACGGTGATGCTGCACAGAATTCACAATAGCAATCACAAAATATTAGTGGACCTATAGTGTCCTCTAGCAGTGGTTCACATACTTCGCCATGGATAGGCAGATTGAGATCAAGAGAATCTCCTCAAAGCAATGCAAATAGTGGTATGCAAGTATCACGAAAGGGAAAAGAGAAAGTAGATCAGCCCATGGTTGATGTGAATGCAGGTCACTCTTATATGGATGGTGAATCCAGTGGCTCTAAACAGAGCCTTGATGATGAGTTGGGTATTCCTTCTATTGTTACACCTGGAGTAAGGAAGAAAAGGGATGTTTTGAGAGCACCTAGTAGTGAGCCTATTTTGTGCAGGTCTACCAGAGTTAAGTATCCTGTGGATAGGCTGAAATATGATGTATTTACAGCCATTCACTATGCTTATATGGTCAAGGTGATACATGAACCAGAACCCACTTCTTTTGAGCAAGCCATGGGAAAAGAAAAATGGGAGAAAGCCATGGATGAAGAAATGGATGCCTTGGAAGCAAATGCTACATGGGAATTGGTGCCTTTGCCTAAAGACAAGAATGCAATTGGTTGCAAGTGGGTTTATAAGATGAAGCACAATGTAGATGGTTATGTGAACAGATACAAGGCAAGATTAGTTGTCAAGGGGTATGCACAGACATATGGCATTGATTATGAAGAAACATTCAGTCCAGTTGCAAGGATGGCAACCGTAAGAGTAGTCATTGCTATGGCTGCATCAAAGGGATGGTCTTTACATCAGATGGATGTAAAGAATGCCTTCTTGCATGGTGATTTGCAAGAAGAGGTCTATATGGAGCAGCCACCAAGCTATGTGCATGCTGTTCATCCTGAGTTTATTTGCAGGTTGAAGAAAGCCTTGTATGGCTTGAAGCAAGCACCCATCTGACAAGATAGGACAGTATCTTGTCACTATTGGCTTTCAGATTTCCAAGGTAGATTTCTCACTTTATGTGAGAAAAATAGAGAAAGGCATTATGCTGCTTGTCATTTATGTTGATGATTTGATCATCACAGGTGATAGTAATGAAGATATCCTTCATGTGAAAATGCTATTGAAGCAGAAGTTTGAGATGAAGGATTTGGGAGAACTGCGTTACTTCTTAGGCATTGAGGTGATTAGATCCATAAGTGGGATATGACTCTTGCAGAGGTAGTATGGATTGGACATCTTGTCCAAATATGGGATGACCGGCTGTACGCCTATTTCAGTTCCTTTAGAGCAGAATGTGAAGCTGAGCACAGATTGAGCTTCTGGAAGATCCTACTATGTATAGACACATAGTAGGAAGTTTGATTTATATGACTATTACCAAGCCAGATTTGAGCTATGCTGTTGGGTTGGTAAGTCAGTTTATCCAGGCTGCAAGGAAACCGCATTTGGATGCGGCTAGATGCATACTGAGGTAGGTGAAGTCCACATTGCAGTATGGACTATTTTATGAGACTGGGGTTCAGATATAGTTGCATGGATACATTGATGCTGATTGGACTAGTAGTATTTCTGATAGACGATCTACCAGTGGATATGTGTTCTCTTTTGGGAGTGTTGCAGTCACTTGGAACAGCAAGAAATAGCCTACAGTTGCCTTGTCGAGCACAGAGGCTGAGTATAAGGGTGCAACAATGGTTGCATGTGAGGTAGGTTGGTTGCGTAAGCTACTTTATGATATGCATCAGTCTACAGATGGGCCAGTTGTCATTTATTGTGACAACATGAGCAGTATACACTTGGCAAATAACCCAATCTATCATGCTAGAACAAAGCACATTGAGGTGCATTATCACTATGTGTAGGAGAAGGTTCTAGTAGGTTTTATTGATCTGGTTTATGTCAGCACAGAGGATCAGGTAGCTAACATATTCACGAAGGCATTGGGTGCAGAGAAGCTGCGCAAGTTCAGAGACCTACTTGGTGTGTAGGAATTGGGATTGAGCTCGAGGGGGAGTGTTGAGATATCAAGCTCCACTCGTGATATGCCAGGGTGACCGTTGTGCATTTATGTCACCGACTTGTTAGCTGCAGATGCGATTGGTACACCACCCATGAATAATAGCTAAATGACAGCTATCTTTATGTACTCTAGTTAGTGGCTCAGATAGTATGCCACCTAGGTTAGCTGAGTTTGGTTTGAGACCCACATATATAGGGTTCATCTATTCCTTTTGTACAGAGAGAGAGTTCTTTTGGCTTTCACAACTAAGAAGAGGAAAACTATTTTCAGCGTCCACCTTTGTGTGTATTCCCCCATTGTGTATGTGAGAAAGCTGCAAGTGAAACTCCTTACCTCTCTCCCACTCTCTTCACAGTAACTAGTGCACCTGATAATGTCCTGTCAAAGCTCGTAGCAACGGGATATACAGCCTTTAATGATACGGAGTTAATTAAGATGAAAGGGCAAGTAGCTAATCATATGTCATTGTGTTGTTTGACTCAGCGTCAATGCACAATGTAATTAACTCCAAGCTTGTAAAGAGGCTGAAACTAAAGACTAGCCCATCTGACTATGCATATACAGTCAGAATGGCAGATGGAAGTAGGGAAGGGATGAGTAGCATCATAGGCAGCCACCTGTTGCTGAAACCTCCATAGCGAAGCTGCTATACGCCAAGAGCTGTCTGTATCGTCCTGTCCAGCTCATTTATACAAATAGATCCGATTTGGTATGTCCTTGTGAGATAGAATTTGATCCAGCGTTTCCTTTTCTCCTTTGTCTAGCACTAGTGTAGGTGCACAATGCTCTTGCACTCTGAGTGGATCAAGATTATCCACACTCTGCTTAAGCATGAAATTGTGTAAAACTGGATGCACATGCATGTGGGATCTGGGTTGGGAGCTCCAACCTGTATGCAACATTTCCTATCCTATCAAGGATCTTAAATGACCCATCGTAGCGGCGAGCTAGCCGATCAATTGTCCCCTTTGGTAGCTCAAACTGAGCTCAATCCATTCTCAGATATACTCGATCCCCTACCAAGTACTCAACATGGCATCTTTTCCAACAATCAGGAAACTTCTTCATTCGATGTTGTTCCTTTTCCAACTTCTTTTTTGCCTCCTCTAGGCGTGACACCCATTCTTCATGGAATGCACCTCTAGCAGATGCTACACTGCCTGTAATTTGCTATACGGCGGCATCTCCAAGTCCAACCGACTTGTATCCATAAGCTAACTCAAATGGGGAAAATCCCGTAGAAGAGTGATGTATATTGTTCAATGAAAGCAAACCAGTTTGCTTGATCCCAGCGAACAAAGTGCCTCAAAAAATCCTCAACAAGTTGGTTCACATTTTCAGTCTATCCGTCCATCTCAAGGTGATAGTTGTTGATCAACTGCAACTCTGTGCCACACAAAGCAAACAGAGTTTGCAAAAATACCGCCATCCCAATCTAAGATGATCTCCTTGAGTACAACTCTATTATGCCAGATCAATTATATATACCTAGATGAATCCAGGAACATTCCCAAACTCATCCTTTAAAAACACAACATAGTGCAGGTTCAATCTCATGATAGTCACTCACAAGGTTGAAAACCATAAACTCTATCATGCATAGCAGGGACTAGCAACTATGACATTCCCACTGACGTCATCAACGCCCAACAGTGGGTGTAGACCATAGTATAAAAATATGCTCTCACACATACAAATCCACACACCCACACATACTTGAGCATCGATTTATACAAAGTCTTCGTACTGAGTTTCTATCGACACTCCGGAGGTGAAGGGAAGACTCAGCCATGACGAAGGCTAGCACTAAAGGAGAAGGCTAATCAAAAGGTAGTCCAAAATCTCTTTAATCAAGCTACAACTGCTTGTGAAGTCTAAACGTTTTCATTTTAGTCTCTCCCCAACGAGCATCTAAATCTAAATCTAGCCAGATCAATTGCCCTTTTTTTTAAAAAAACTCTATCTTGTGGTCAATTGCCCATTTTGATGGTCAATGCTCAGAAAATCAGTGATGGAGGCCGGGCATGTCTTTCCCTTCTTCCCAGATCATGCTTATCAGCCCCTAAACAGCATATGGCCGAACCTCAAGACCCGGTCTTTGCCCTCATGTCCCAATTACCCCAAACCAATCAAGCGCGTATGTCCCTACCACAATTCTTCTTCTTCACAACCACGCACTCATAACAAGGTACGCCCAAAGCATTTCATGGCTTGCCACCGAGGATGTCATGGCGTGGATTGACCATTTTGAAAACATTGCTAAGTATCACTCGTGCTGTGATGAGCGCAAAGCCTTGGAACTCCGAACGGTCATGGAAGGGATTGTTGCAGCGTGGTTTGTGCAACCGCACGAATCCATCAAACATCACTGGCTAAGTCTACATGCTCAACTTCTCCAAAATTTTGCTCATGCTAATGTGACGCAGACGGCTCTACAATAAATAGCTCCAAGAATAGTATCAAAAAGAGCACGAACCTATGGCCACGTCTTCGTCATGACATTGCTCATTGCACACGAGATCATGATGTTGTTCAGATTGCCCAATGAATAGAATCGTCAATTATTGGGGAGCGACATCAATTCCCGTCGCAATCTTTTCCTGCAGAGAAAAAGAAATTGATCACTAACTCTGTGGTTCCTATGGATGTGCAACAATTCAATTAGAGTTCGACAATACGACGGTTGCCAGACCGGGTCATCCCCAGTGCTTCAACTGTAATCGATACGGCCATGTAGCCAAGCACTGTCCTAGTCCAAGGAATCCTAGGCCAACACCGGCAATTCAAAATGCACAAGTTCATGAATCTGCTACCTTAACGGCACTTCCGGAAAACGTCTGAGTGGTTGGCTCTTCAAGGCATTGCAACTACATTTGCAAGCCTCAATTGCTCATTACCGTCAAGTCTGTGTTGTTGTTGCAGCTCTCAGCTCCAATCATTTTAGTCTCCTCATCGACACTGCTCGTTCAATCTCCTCCATAAGCCCCTCTCTATTGGCCCGACTCAATTTTGCCACCCGTTCAGGTCCAGAGGTTCAGGTGCTTTTTGGTGATCACCATGCTCTCTATTCCTTTAATACTCTTGTTGATGCCAACTTTACCCTTTCTCAACATTTGTTCTCACATTTTGTCTATCTTCTTCTGAAGTAGCTAGACCCTGTAACCCTTGGATGTGACTAGTTGGATCAAAAGAAAGCTCAATTGGATTTCCAGAGCCATACTCTTACAGTTCATCCCAATGTGTCCATTCCTTGGGTACGTTGGGGTCCGTTATTCTCTATCTATGGTTCTCAACTATCCCAATTTCTCATCGAGTCCAAGTCATTAAGAAGCTCTTGTCCAAGTACTACTCTGTCATTGCCAAACCTAACCAACCAACACGCACAACAGCACGTGTTGTTGCTGTTGCTCATCGCATTAGGACAGAAGATGTCACTCCTATTAAAATGGACGCTCTCCAAAGCAAGTCACTTGTATCAATCAAGCAGTGGAATAAATGTTAAAAAAGCGGATCATTAGGCCTTCCTCAAGCCCGTGGGTAGCTGAACATCGCCTGACCAAGAAGGCTAATGGTGAACTTAGATTTTGCATCGACTACCATCCTCTACATTAAATCACCATCCATTATGTCTACCCGCTTCCTCATTTGGATGACTTGTTGGATCAATTAGGGTCTTCCAAATATTTCACTTCCCTTGACTTGGCTGCTGGTAGTTACTGGCAGATTCCAAGTTATCCGGCAGATGCACCCAAGATAGCCTTCAGAAATCCTTTTGGTTTATATCAATTTGAGGTAATGCCATTCGGATTGTCTAATGCATCGAGTACGTTTCAGCGCATGGTAAACTCCATTTTTTACTACCTCATACAATGGAAAGTACTGGTTGTTTATCTCGGTGATATTTTCATCCACACTGCAACATGGGAAGAACATTAGGAAGTTCTAGAAGTTGTTCTCCGCCGACTCCAAAGGTTCAATCTCAAACTTCAATTACAGTCAAGTTTGTGGGCTTCATTAAAAATAAAAAATAAAACATAACAAAACAAAAAAAACTTTGTGGGCTTCATCATCTCTACTGCCAGTATACAGATGGATCCAGCAAAAGTACAGGCTATCTTGCATTATCCTCCTCAGAATGTCAAAAAGTTGCAACGGTTTTTGGCAATGGTCAATCATACCTGATTACGCCAAAATCACTTCTCCACTCAGAAAACTACTTAAGAAAAATGCCCGTTTCATGTGGACTGCTTCATGTGTCACAGCTTATAATGAATTCAAAAAACTTCTGTCCACTATAGCTATTCTCAAATACCCCGATTTCAATCGTCCCTTCTTGTTACGCACATATGCTTCTAATGAAGGATTAGGTGTTGTATTGCTGCAAGAAGAAAATGGAGAGCTTCGTCTTGTTTCATTCATTAGCAGCGCTTTAACTATAGCTGAACATAATTACTCTACGATGACCAAGATAGAACTATTGGCTGTAGTATGGGCATTTGCAAAATTATACCCTTATCTGCATGGTACTGATGTAACAAGCCAAACTGATCATCGCCCCATCCTGTCACTGCTGAAGAAGAGACATCTGCCTGGACGACTGATGCAATAGATCTTGGCTCTACAAGATATATTTTCAACATCCAGTACACTCCAAGTAAGGATAATCTTATTGCCGATGCACTCTCACAAAGTCAAGCCATCCTGTGCAAGTCCAACATGACATACCTGTCAACCTCACATTACGTCTATCCTCCACACCGGCTGTCGAACCGTCAACCCTCAAGGTTTCATCCAATATTCAACCGGTTGATCTGTCATCTTTCCCTGCTTTGCAATAGGCTGATCCTATTGTACAAGCCATCATTTCACACCTTCGTGAACCCGAGTCTCAACCAGATCAAAAGCACTTCCAGCTCCAAAATAATCTGCTATATTATGTCTCACCTCACAGTGAACCTCGTCTCTATGTTCTTCAATCACTACATTTTCATTTCACGGACCATTTTCATTCACACCCGTTGTTTGGTCACTTAGGCGTCCTTAAAATACTGTAGGCAATCCGCACACACTGCTATTGGCCACATGTTTTCTTGTGCCATTTGTCAAGCAACAAAATCTCCCACAACAAAACCTCCTGGTTTACTTCAGAGTATACATGTATCTTAATCTTTCGAGCTGGTCACTGGGGATGTGATCAGGCCATTTCCACAATCACTAACTGGGAACAAGTACATCATTGTTCTCACCGAGTATTTGACCTAGTGGCAGGAGGTAGCAGCAGTTCAGGAAATCTCTGCCAGCACAGTCGCCAAGTTCCTTATTGACAACGTGATCTCACAGCATTCCTGTCCTCAAACTAGTCTTTCAAATTAAGGCATCAATTTCAAGTCTTAGGTGATGGCGACTTTGGCTGAAGGTCTTGGCGTCATACTATGTTTCTCGAGTCCATATCATCATCAAACCATTTATGTCATGGAGGGGAAATAGCTGTTTTTGTTATGCCGTGCAGATGTACCAAGGGAAATAGAGTGGGACCAAGGGAAATAGCACCCCATGCTCGTACACCTCATGGTGCTATTTCCCCTACCCTTCACAACCATTTGTCTCACATTTCCCTTGGATAATTATGTCATGCATCATAGGAAAAACGTCCAAACTAAGATCTTCCAAGGAAAAACATCCAAAATACCCATCCTTTATTTCCCATGCCCATCCTTTATTTCCCATGCATGACATAAGGCCCTTATTTCCCCCCTTTTCCCCCTCCATGACATAAGCCCCTAAGTAAAACAATCAAAAAAGTGCTCAAAATTTATGTCAGTCCCACTCATGATAACTCGGATCAAGTTCTCCCCTCTGTGCTCCATGCGTACCGAACCACAATGCAGGCGTCTACCAGAATCAGTCCATTTTGGGCTCATTCCAGATTCCTCCTCAGTTGTCAAACCTACACATTCCAGCTCATTGTTAACCCCAAGGGATTAACGGAAGCAATCTGTCAACATAAGGAGCCAGGAGCAAGCACGAAGAAGACCTTGGTGTCCAAGAGACCCAAGAGTAACGCATTGATGCCATGTAAAGGGTTAACCCTCCCTTCAAAATGTAGGATGTAATCAAGGAAAATAGTCTGCAAAACCATCAGGGACTAGCCCCTCTCCCTTCTAGCAATGTAGAGCAAGTCATAGCCGCAGTCGGAGTTCGATTTGGACCCCGAATGAGCAAAGTCTAGTAGGAAAATTAGAGTTAGCCCTCGCTTCAAAAGATGCGGTGTATAAAAGGCCAAAGGTGTTGACTTTGTTGTTTTGCTTGAGGAAATAGAGGCAAGTTCCTTGCTCCAACCTTGGTGTCTTCCCTCTTGCTCCCTCTTGCACTTCTTGTGTGCCACACTTACGATCTTCCCCTTCACCATGCTCCACGCTTCTACCCCTCTCTTCTCCTTCTCTCCCCGCTCATCTCATCTTGTGGACACACGATTGCAACAACATGGGAGCCATGATTGACGACCATGGATAGCGTATCACTTGCATTGCTCGCTACCACGAGTTGCTTGGAGGTTGAGCTCATCGGCACATCCCAACATCCCTAATGACACGTTAGGTCTACAGACTGTAACATTTTTTGCACCATTGCCGGGGAGATTTGAGGTATGCTTTTGCAAATTATGCTTTCTCTCATTATCCCCCCATTGCATGTTGCCTAGTAGCTTAGTGAAAAGCGACAATAATGGAGTATAGGAAGTGTGAGTGAAAGAGACGCCGTTGTCGAGGAGATTTGAGGTATGCTTTTGCAAGTTATGCTTTCTCTCGTTATCCCCCCATTGTTTGTTGCCTAGTAGATGGTGAAAAGTGACAATAGTGGAGTATAGGAAGTGTGAGTGAAAGAGATGGTGTGAGGAAGGAGAGATTAGAGGTTGTTGTTTGTTTGGTGTAAGATCATAGGAGAAGTTAGTTCAAGTAGTTGCTAAGCTAGTGGTGTAGTCAAACATAGAAGAAAACCACAAAAAATCGTCATTTGAGTGATTGTTGAGAAGAGAGTAGGAAGGCCCAACTTCTGAAAAATCTTGAAATTTCTCTAAAAATTTTAAAATGTTGTTGTTTTTATTGTTTGTTGGCTTGATGTTGTAGAGTAGCATGTACAGAACCCCCCCATCACAAAAAAATACAAACAAAAAATACCAAAAACCCAAAAATCACGAAAAATTGGTCGGCGGCAGAGGGTGCAAACAAGGCACTGCCATACGGTTCTAGGGCACTACCTTAGCCCTTGCGGACATATAGGGCACTGCCTTAGATAGTAGCGCACCATCTTAGCTCCAAGGTGGCGCTGCCTTAGCCGTGGTTGGTGAAAACATCAATTCTCACAACGGTCATGTCAGAGGGAATTTAAGGTTCCTAACTGCCCTGGCATCTACAGCTGGCATGTCAGGATGCTCCCTTATCTAACGCTTAGGACAATGCCATAGCTAATGCCCAAGACGCTGCCTTAGCTAATGCCCACACAACTTGGAAAATTGTGGCCCAATGGCCCCAAATTGACAAAAATAATGATTGACCCTTGATAATCTAGAACCAGAGAACAATGCCATGCTGCCTTAGCCAAGAGCCACAAGACCCAAGGAGAAGAACATGCTACCTTAGCTATTCCACTCAGGGCATTGCCATACTAATGCCCGATGCTGCCATAGCCTACCACTTAGGGCAGTGCCATATAATACCCGGCATTGCCTTAGCACAGGACGCTGCCATAGCCAACCAAGCAAAAAATTGTAATTTTTGGGGTGGTGATTCCTTGCACAGGGATGTCTAGTTATGGTTGCTCATGCTCCAAAGCGCCAATTGTGCATTCCAACCATCCAAAAAAACCCCAAAATCGGTAATCTGAGGCCTTAACCGAAGGCAACGCCATAACTCACCTCGTAAAAATTTGGCCCCACGGATCACATCTCGACCACTGCTAGCAGTCCTTAGTGCCCCAACAAGGCCGAGAACACCTCCCACATGACTTGAGGTCCCGAAGAGTGCTTGACGCAGATCTCAAGCTAGGCAACAGTGCCTCTAACAATGCTTTATCAAGCTATGTCCCCAGCTTCGCATCCCTAAGGTCATGAGCTTCCGCCTTAAGTTCATACTCAGTGCATAGACCATCCTATGCGAGGGACTCCAATTCCAATGAAAGCATGAGTCTAGCTTCGCAAAGCGCTAACCTACAACCCCCAGTAGACATGAGGATTGATACAGAGGACATGCGTGCTCCACCCTCACTTGATATATCCCACTCCAGTCAAGGGCTGGGCAGCATCATGAATGTTATTGGCGGTTTATTTGGTGTTGTTGAACCACGTCCACTATTGCCACCCCGAATGGCCCTCGACTCCTTTGGAATAGGACTATTCGAGGGAAATCTAGTCGAACCCAATGGAGTGGATGAACCCGCAAGAGAGATGGAACCTCCTCAACCACAATACTATTTTGAGGAAAGGTTCGCATTTCCCAGGCAGCCCCAAGGAGAATTTTACAGCACTCCTCAATACTTTGGGATGCCCCGAGATCATCCATGGATGAGGAGTCACCCGGTGTACCCCTATGTAGAACCCCCAGGAAACTGTGGATTTCAAGATCTACTTCCACAATCCATGGCCCAATCCAGCAATGCCACTATGGGTCCACCAAGAACCTCATTGCAATTTGAGGTACCTCTAGGGCTCACTAGGTACCATCCGACAGAGACAACCGTGCCGCTCAAAACGGGCCCTACTTCTCCTAATACAAGACTGTCAGGGTAGGGAAGTGCTTCAATTCCACAATGGATTCCATCACAGGGAGGAACCATTCCACCAATTCCCCCCCATTCTATCAACCACCACCTCCTATTTCCCGTCAATTGCCAGCATAGTTGCCTCCACAAGGGCCTCCCCTACAATTACCTCCTCAACCAACTGTGATGCAGAGACCTCAAGGACCATACATTCCAACAGGAAACTCTAGCTAGCCGGCTCCCAAGCAACCCGGGTTTTGTAGGTCCTAATCGATGGTATCAACCCTATCTAATGTACTAGCCGCCACCACCTCCACAGCCAGCAGTAGGAGGTGATCTTTTGAGGTTAGCATAAGCTTTAGGAAGGGGGGTGGCGGAGGGCAGAGGTTCCACTGTAGGATGCGAGTCCACGACAAGGCTAAAGGCCCATGCCATGATCAAATATGTCAATGAATTTCATGGTAGTGAGGACCCGATACATCATGTCAATCATTTAAAAAATGTGTAAGAGACTTATGGAGATGTTGATGACTTCAACAAAGTCTCAGCCTAAGAGGCAAGGCGAGGAATTGGCTCCTAGCTCTAATGCCTACAGAGAAGAATAGCTGGGCTACATTGAAGAAGGGTTTCATTCAAAACTTCTTGCATCACGGGGCCAAGTGGAGTCCCATCACCCAGTTGTACAATGTACAACAAGAGAATATGGAGTCCCTATGAGACTTGATTGCATGCATCAAACACTTGGATTCTAGATGCAAGGCACATGACAAACTGAGTAACACACAGTTGCTTCCTAGGGTTGCGGAATCCAAAGTTAGCAAGGACCCAACATCCTTTGAATTATGTTGTAGGCTAGCCATTAGCCTCGATGACAACATGAAGGAGACTGATGCTCCCAAATCCACATCCACATCATCAGTAGTATCACAATCTACCAATGCTTCCAAGGATAAATCGGCCAAACCAAGTGGCACACCAACCAAGGAACGTTCCATGGAAGAGCTTGTCAACCAATTGATTGCAGTACATGAACAAGCAGAATACGAAACTAGCCAGGGAGGGCCCCATCAACCCCCATTTGTTCCCACGACTCTCCCATGACATGACAACATTTAGTGCGGTGTTTGCCATGGCAATCGTCCATTGAATAAGTGTCCTCGTCTTCGAGCTCGACCAACGTTGTATTGCACTCATTGTGCAAGATGGGGAAACCACGACATAGCTATGTACAGATTCCCCAAGGTAGCTCCACTCGTTGCGTACCCCTAGCGAACCCAATTAGCCTTACCAACTCCACCTCTAGGAACAAACCTAGGGGTTGGACAACTGCCCAGAGGCATGTACAGGGTAGCTGAAGTGTCCCATGACACGACAACCACCAATCCAGTGCTACACATGCATAGGCCCGCATAAGGCTAGCAAGTGTCCACACAAATCGCCTCAGACCCAACCAATCCAATGCTATACCTGTCAAGGGGTGCATAAGGCTAGTGAATGCCCATTGCTAGTCCAAGCCACGGCCACAACCACAACCACAATCATCAACAACCAGAATGTACCCACATGCATGAGTTGTGGCATAGAACACTTGTACAAAGATTGCCCAATCACAAGACCGGTAACTTAGTCTCCCGAGGCAAAACTAACAAGCTTAAATCTATTGAGTATTGAGTGGGGACAGATCACTACTCTTCCCATTCGTGCAGTCACAAGGATGCAGGCTAAGGCATTTAAGAAGGATCTTAGGAAACAAGCCAAACAAGACGTGTTGGTACTTCCCACCAAACTTGAAAAAATACCAAGCACCCAGAACCTGAACGAACGAGGGTCATAATAAGTAAGGGAAAGGATCGAGTGATCATACAAAGTGGGTCCAAATGAGACACCGCATCTTGTGCCCACCTCTTCATTGTATAGTTCAATCACCCAAGGACACGAGATGGAGTCGTCGAGACAAGAACGAGCGCATCAAATGCAAAACTCGCGACACACAAGACTAGCAACTCCAAAAGGATTCAGTGAATATCCGGATCCCGTGCTAGAAAAACAATGGCTGACTAAAGCCCAAAATCCGGTATGCAAGTGCCAAGAGAAATTTCTGGAGAAGCTGAGGGTAAACAAGGGTCTAGATATAGTCCACCAAGGACACTACTTCACCGTAAAGCCTCAAAAGCCCTTAATTGTTCCAGAAAAGGTCACAAAGGAGGGGACAATATGGTCCTTCAATGAGGGTTTTACCCTCATGGACAAAATGTTCTAAGAAGACCCGATCATACAAAAGCTAGACGAAAAAGGCAACATGTCGTTCTATGACCTTGTGAAACCCGGCTCTTTTGGGATCACTCGATCCAAAGGCTCGCGTGACATGGCTAGTCTAGCCACTCTTCTAGCCACACTACTAACAGGCAACCTGGCTCTTTGGAGGGATCTCTTAGATTGGATGAATAGTAAATTTAGTGCCACAAGGAACCAATGGATGATGAAGTTGATGATCCAGATCTTCCCAAGATCCCAATCAATACACTAGGCCAATATTATGAAAATGATGACTCCAATGCCATGCTACTCATCTCCTACCACCATCACAAAGCCACACCCATCTTAGACAGAGGAGCAGGAGCTAGCATCATGACCAGGGATTGTTGGGAGAAATTGGATAAACTTCCTCTGGAGCCCACGTCCCTAGTGGGGTCAAGCTTGCATACGGAAACCCGAATCGCCCCATGGGAGTACTAAAGGACTTCAAGGTGAAAACCTTTGGATTCACTTATAGAGTCAGGTTTGCAGTAATGGTTTTTCGCAACCATAACGACTCTTATGAGATCATTCTCGGACGCCCATTCATGCATGACGGCGTGCAGGATTGGTCCATGACATTTACCTACGCAAGGATGTCCAAGTTGTAAGAGTGGATATGAGGACCTGGAAGGCGCATTTGATGAGTGGCCACTTGTTCGCCCATAGATTCTAATACCACCGGCAAAACACCTTCAGAAGGATAAGCTCCATTGAAGACCCTAGAACCTGAGCAACCCAATGAGACGATGGAGAATGAAGTAAAGCATGGTACATACCATTGACTAAACCGGAATTCTCCCATAATTGGATGCATCTACTGGCAACCATAAACTTGCAAGAGAAAAGGGGAACCCAAATCACAACTCCCGAGCTAGAGTCCCAATGCATGGTAGCACCTCTAGGCATGATGAATGTGTTACAGAGATCGTAGAGCTCTAAGAGCAGCGGAGGAGTTATCAGGGTGAAATTAGACTTGCAGTGGTTGAAACACATTGGTGCCACCCCTACCCACCACGAGTTTTATCCAAGTTGGGGAACTAGTATGAACAGAGTGCTAGTACAGTAGGTTCACTTATTGCCCGAGAGGCAAAACAATTGCATACCATTCCCGCTAAAAAGCGCAACCCAAAATGACAACCTTCACCCACAAAGGCATCAACTAGTAAGGAAAAGGAGTCTCAAAAAAGAAGAAGAACTTCGTCAGGTCCCGCCCATTTCAAGTCTTACAGGGTCGAAGACCGCAAGATTATGTTTGAACAAAGCCAAGAGGTCATCAGAGAAAGAAAAATCACATGGGTTCAATGGTCCAGCCACAGTGAAGGAGGTAGACATGGCCAAAGAGGGAGAAGATCCAAAACCAGTATATATCGTAGATGATCTGACCCCTGAACAGGAGGGGCAATTGATTTCCCTCCTAAAGTAATTGAAGGACGTCTTCACTTGGAAGTACACAGACATGAAGTGTGTGCCACCAGAAGTGGTGCAACACACCATTCCTCTTAGGGAAGATGCCAAACCGGTACATCAATGACCATATCCTATGAATCCCAAGTATTCTGCCCTAGTTAAGGAAGAACTCCAAAAATTAATAGATGCGGGATTCATCTACGAAATTGAGTACATGGATTGGGTTTAACCCATAGTGATCGTCATCAAGAAGAATTAAAAAATACGAGTCTGCGTAGATCTCAAAAATATCAATGTAGCGACACATCAAGATCACTTCCCGCTCCCTTTTATGGAGCATGTGCTAGAACATGTCGCCAGGCAAGGAAGCATACAAATTCCTTAAAGGATTTTCAGGATATAACCAGGTGTTTGTAGACCCGAAGGACTAACATAAAACGGCATTCGCCATAGAATGGGGAATCTTCGCATTGAGGGTGATGATCTTCAGGCTATCCAATGCCCCAGCCTCATTCCAACGGTTGATGATCACAGCATTCAAGGACTACTTGAGGGACTTCCTTGAGGTGTTCCTAGATGATTTTTGCATCCACTCAAAATGGAACGAACACCTCAAGAACCTTAGGAAGGTCCTAGAATGCTATTGCCTTTACCAGATCTCCCTCAACTCACTGAAATGCCAATTTTGGGTTAAGCACGGAGTCATTCTTAGTCACATTGTGTCCAAGAATGGAATCTCCATAGATTGCAACAAGGTGAAGCTCATCATGGAGCTCCCACCCCCCACGAACGCCAAGGGAGTCCAACGGTTCACAGGTCATACCAGCTATTACTGAAGGTTCATAATCTTTTATGCCGACATTGCCCACCCCCTATATCACCTTTTGGTGGTATTTGAGTGTACCAAAGAATGCCAACATGCCTTCAAACCTTGAAACACGTCCTCGCAACCGCTCCAATTTTGAGGCCTCCAGATAAGGATATTGCATTCCATGTTCACATTGATGCCTCCAACTTTGCAATAGGTTTTGTGTTAGCACAACCTAGACTACCCAGTCTACTTCGCCAGTCATCAATAGCTGAACTCAGTAGAATAGAATTATACGACCATCAAACGTGAAGGGTTAGGCATGGTTTATGTAGTGAAGAAGTTCTAGCATTACCTCCTGGCCAATAAGTTTGTATTTTACATGGACCACCAAGCATTGTTATACTTGGTCAACAAACCTTACATGATAGGAAGGATCACACGGATGCTCATTCTATTGGAGTTTGACTTCACTGTTGTGGTTAGGAAGGGTTCCCAACACGTTCTCACTGACCATATGTCACGATGGGGAACCACCAACCAGAGTGGACGATGACCTCCCTGATGCCTCTCTATTCCTAATTGATCTGATTCTAGAGTGGGCCAAGGAAATTGGTCACTTCTTTACAAATTGGTTTCCCCAAGACCACCATCCCCTAAATAAGGATAGAGCAAGGAAGCTAATCAAGGATGTAGCCATGTACCCGCTCATTGCTGGGCAGTTGTATCGCTATGGCAAGGATGGGATTCTGAGGAGGTGTATTCGAGAGGATGAGTTTGTAGACATCCTTGAAGAAGCTCATTCTAGTATTGCCAACAAAGGACACTTTGCGGTTGATACAGCACCTCGAAGTGATGCAAGCTGGGCTATGGTGGCCTACACTCTTCAGTGATGCTGCTGAGTTTGTGAAATGTGTGATCCTTGCCAAAGGTCAAAGATACCACATATACGAGATCAAATGCCCTTAACCACCATATTGGCTGACCAACCGTTTGAGAAACAGGGCATCGATTTTGTAGGACCAATTAGTCCAGCCACAAGGTCGACAGGAGCCTCCTATATCATCATGGCCCATGAACTATCTCACCAAATGGGTAGAAGCCAAGGCGACAAGGAAAGCAAATGCCCATAGCACTGCCAAGTTCCTTTATGACAATGTCATCACTCACTATGCTGCCCATTGGAAATTGTGAGCGATAGAGGCACACACTTCGTCAATGAAGTGATCTCAATCTTGCTTAGTGAATTCATGGTGGTTCATCGATAGTCCACACCATATTATCCACAAGAAAACGGCCTAGCGACATCATCAAATGGCGACCAAAATTGGCATGTACTTGGAGATAGATGGTCCCCACATGCATGCAAAGTTTCATTTCCACTGGGCTTCAGATGTGGCATGGGGATCACCCATGTACCTTCTAGAATGTGTGTTTTACTCATCACAAATGAAGGAAAATGGCATCAAATGGTGCAGAATCCATGGGTCCCATCGCCAGATGGCACCAAAATTAGCATGGACCTCAAGACAGGTGGTCCCCACATTCTTACAAAGTTTTATAGCCATTGGTCTTTGGATGTGGCATGGGTATTTCCAGATGTACCTTCTAGAATGTGTGTTTTACTCACAAATGAAGGAAAATGATGTCAAATGGTGCAGAATACGTGGTTCCCATCGTCAGATGTTCACCAAAATTGGCATGGACCTCAAGATAGGTGGTCCCCACATACATGTAAAGTTTTGTGCCGGATGCTGTAGATTTTTGTATCACTTTGCACAATCCACACACGCATTTGTTCGTTGCATGTGCTATTTTTCTACACGTGCACCTTCACACAAGCACATCTAGAAGTTGTTGTCCATAAAACTTTGCAGAATCAAGAATATACACTAGTTCAAGGCTCGTGTAAAGTTTAGTATCCACATGCGTATTTGTTCACTGCCGCATGCACTATTTTTCTACACATGCACCTAGGATGTGCAAGGAAAACCTAGATAAACCACCTTCACACAAGCACATCCGGTATCCAAGATCATGCATATACACTAGTCCAAGGCCCTGCAAAGTTTTGTATCATTTTGATAAATCCACACGTGTGTTTGTTCATCGCATGCGCTATTTTTCTACACATGCACCTAGGATGTGCATGCAAATTTGGGCAAACCACCTTCCATTTAGCACATACGGAATCTATTGGCCATGAAACTTTGCACGATCAAGCATATATATTATTCCAAGGCCCGTGCAAAGTTTTGTTGACATCTAATAAATCCACCCACACCTTTGGTCAGTAGATGTACTATTTTTCTACACGTGCACGTAGGATGTGCATGGAAAACTAGGGCAATCCACCTTCCATGCGGCATGTCCAAAATCATACAGGCACAAAACTTTCCACGATTAAAGATCCACATTGTTCCAAGGCCCGTACAAAGTAAAGCTAACATCTTATAAATGCACCCACACCTTTGGTTAGTAGATGTTCTATTTTTCTACACATGCATGTAGGATGTGTATGGAAAATTGGGGCAATCCATTTCTTGCAGCACATCCAGAATGAATTGGCCACAAAAAATTGTAGGATTAAGGATACACATTGGTTTAAGGCCCATGAAAACTTTCATCAACATCTGATTAATCCACCTACACATTTCGTCACTAGACATGCATTATGTTTCCATACGTGCACGTAGGATGTGCATGGAAAAATCGGCACATCTGTATGTCTAACTGTCAGATTCCCACCCAAACTTTCATGGGTGTCCATTCAAATTTTTTCTAGGTCCCTGCAAGTTTCCATGACTATCGAACATCGAATGTGCCACTTACAGGGCGAGATGTCCCAATGCTAGTGCATTTCGTACGTACGTGAATGAAAAAAAACACATTGGACAGCCACATCTGTATGTCCGACTGTCGGATCCCCACCCAAATTTGCATGGGTATCCATGTCTATGAGAAAATGTATGCATCGACCACCTTATGAACCTTATGCCGATCATGCTAAGCTTTTCTTCTCCTTTGAATCACCTACTATGACTATACCGCTCAGATGTGTAGCTCATCCATCTTGGCTAGCTTATGCAATTGTCTCTTGATTGCTACTTGTTCCCCTAATTGATTCTCAACTATGGCTTAAAGGCTTGGAAGCAAAAACTCCAAAAGTACCACAACTTCCAAACCAAAGCCATGTGGAAACGAGTGAGGTTCATAGCTACTTATATGCCATGCGATAACACCACATTGTAGCATGCGGCTTGGTATCCTAATCCCTACAATGTGCTCATTGTCTTTGTGAGTATTAAATTGAGAGTTTTATTGGTTGACTCAGCTTGCCATTACATTGAGAATTGTATGTCATGGCAACTCAGTGCATTATCTTCTACTGAATATCTAATATGTTCAGTCGTTCAAATGTTTTGTCATTCATATCTAACTAATTGAATTTGGATCCACAAGAATCTATGATTGGAAGGCCTCCAAACGATGAGGAGTGCAGGAGGGCGTTCAAGATTGGAGCCAATCCTTGGTTTAAGGAGAAGGAGAAAGAAGGAGTCAACATCAATTGGGAAAGGGTAGCGGAGTGTCATGTGAGTAAACCCTATTCCTCATCGTTATCATTTCACTATCACCGTTGTCTTATGATCAATGCTCTTCATTTTTCTAACTTGTTTTATTCTTAGGGAGGCACGTTCAACCCATCTAGAGATCCAAACAAAGATCCAAACTTAGAGAGTGGATCTGAAGAAGAAGCGGTTGGGCTTGCAGAAGAGGAGTGCAAGGGATCAGGTGCACACAGAGAGATCAAGGGCGAGGAGGGCGAGAAGGACAAGGAGGATGAGGGAGAGCAATAGTAGGCTAGGACATTTAGTCGTTTAGTATTTTGGCACCTATGCCCTTTTGTAGCACATTACTAGAGGGTTAATGTTAAAGCAATGGGCGGCAGGATAACTTAAGTCGGTGGGATGGAAAGATGGCAATGGCTATAGCATTAACACTGGTGGGGTAGCTTGCCTCGAAGGGATACTAGGCACCAATCGGAGGGATTGTAGTTCAGGCACCGAGCCTATCAGCCGATGGGATAGCGAACCTTGACACATCATAATTAAGGAATCGGGTTAGGTGATTGATGTATGTGAAGTCGACGGGATAGAGACTAAGGCGATGGGTTAGTGGGATAGCGAGATGTTTTGTCATTCATATCTAACTAATTGAATTTGGATCCACAAGAATCTATGATTGGAAGGCCTCCAAACGACGAGGAGTGCAGGAGGGCGTTCAAGATTGGAGCCAATCCTTGGTTTAAGGAGAAGGAGAAAGAAGGAGTCAACATCAATTGGGAAAGGGTAGCGGAGTGTCATGTGAGTATACCCTATTCCTCATCGTTATCATTTGACTATCACCGTTGTCTTACAATCAACGCTCTTCATTTTTCTAACTTGTTTTATTCTTAGGGAGGCACGTTCAACCCATCTAGAGATCCAAACAAAGATCCAAACTTAGAGAGTGGATCTGAAGAAGAAGCGGTTGGGCTCGCAGAAGAGGAGCGCAAGGGATCAGGTGCACACAGAGAGATCAAGGGCGAGGAAGGCGAGAAGGACAAGGAGGATGAGGAGGAGCAATAGTAGGCTAGGACATTTAGTCGTTTAGTATTTTGGCACTTCTGCCCTTTTGTAGCACATTACTAGAGGGTTAATGTTAAAGCAATGGGTGGCAGGATAACTTACGTCGGTGGGATGGAAAGATGGCAATGCTATAGCGTTAACACTGGTAGGGTAGCTTGCCTCGAAGGGATACCAAGCACCAATCGGAGGGATTGTAGTTAAGGCACCGAGCCTATCAGACCGATGGGATAGCGAACCTTGACACATCATAATTAAGGAATCGAGTTAGGTGATTGATGTGTGTCAAGGGGACGGGATAGAGACTAAGGCGATGGGTCAGTGTCAATCCACATGCGCATTTGTTCATTGCATGTGCTATTTTTCTACACATGCACCTGGGATGTGTAAGGAAAAACAGGATAAACCACCTTCACACAAGCACATCTAGAAGTTGTTGTCCATAAAACTTTGCAGAATCAAGAATATACACTAGTTCAAGGCTCGTGTAAAGTTTAGTATCCACATGCGTATTTGTTCACCGCCGCATGCACTATTTTTCTACACATGCACCTAGGATGTGCAAGGAAAAACTAGATAAACCACCTTCACACAAGCACATCCGATATCCAAGATCATGCATATACACTAGTCCAAGGCCCTGCAAAGTTTTGTATCATTTTGATAAATCCACACGTGTGTTTGTTCATCGCATGCGCTATTTTTCTACACATGCACCTAGGATGTGCATGCAAATTTGGGCAAACCACCTTCCATTTAGCACATACGGAATCTATTGGCCATGAAACTTTGCACGATCAAGCATATATATTATTCCAAGGCCCGTGCAAACTTTTTTTGACATCTAATAAATCCACCCACACCTTTGGTCAGTAGATGTACTATTTTTCTACACGTGCATGTAGGATGTGCATGGAAAACTAGGGCAATCCACCTTCCATGCGGCATGTCCAAAATCATACAGGCACAAAACTTTCCACGATTAAAGATCCACATTGTTCCAAGGCCCGTACAAAGTAAAGCTGACATCTTATAAATGCACCCACACCTTTGGTTAGTAGATGTTCTATTTTTCTACACATGCATTTAGGATGTGTATGGAAAATTGGGGCAATCCATTTCTTGTAGCACATCCAGAATGAATTGGCCACAAAAAATTGTAGGATTAAGGATACACATTGGTTTAAGGCCCATGAAAACTTTCATCATCTGATTAATCCACCTACACATTTCGTCACTAGACATGCATTATGTTTTTGGAGGCTTGGAAACAAAAACTCCAAAAGTACCACAACTTCCAAACCAAAGCCATGTGGAAACGAGTGAGGTTCATAGCTACTTATATGCCGTGTGATAACACCACATTGTAGCATGCGGCTTGGTATCCTAATCCCTACAATGTGTGCTCATTGTCTTTGTGAGTATTAAATTGAGAGTTTTATTGGTTGACTCAGCTTGCCATTACATTGAGAATTGTATGTCATGGCATTATCTTCTACTGAATATCTAATATGTTCAGTCGTTCAAATGTTTTGTCATTCATATCTAACTAATTGAATTTGGATCCACAAGATCTATGATTGGAAGGCCTCCAAACGACGAGGAGTGTAGGAGGGCGTTCAAGATTGGAGCCAATCCTTGGTTTAAGGAGAAGGAGAAAGAAGGAGTCAACATCAATTGGGAAAGGGTAGCGAAGTGTCATGTGAGTATACCCTATTCCTCATCATTATCATTTGACTATCACCGTTGTCTTACAATCAACGCTCTTCATTTTTTTAACTTGTTTTACTCTTAGGGAGGCACGTTCAACCCATCTAGAGATCCAAACTTAGAGAGTGGATCTGAAGAAGAAGCGGTTGGGCTCGCAGAAGAGGAGCGCAAGGGATTAGGTGCACATAGAGAGATCAAGGGCGAGGAGGGCGAGAAGGACAAGGAGGATGAGGAGGAGCAATAGTAGGCTAGGACATTTAGTCGTTTAGTATTTTGGCACTTCTACCCTTTTGTAGCACATTACTAGAGGGTTAATGTTAAAGCAATGGGCGGCAGGATAACTTAAGTCGGTGGGATGGAAAGATGGCAATGGCTATAGCGTTAACACTGGTGGGGTAGCTTGCCTCGAAGGGATACCACGCACCAATCGGAGGGATTGTAGTTAAGGCACCGAGCCTATCAGACCGATGGGATAGCGAAACTTGACACATCATAATTAAGGAATCGGGTTAGGTGATTGATCTGTGTCAAGGCGACAGGATAGAGACTAAGGCGATGGGTCAGTGGGATAGCGAGCTAAGGTGATGAGTCATCAAGATAGGAATTGTCGACAAACACGCAGTGTCGTTGACTCTTTTTGATGATTCTTGGTGGTTCTTCAAGTTCTATTCCAGGTTTGTGTGTGCATAGGGGGGTTGTTAAGGAACTAAATTACCCACCACAAACAAAAAACATCACAGAACAATAACTTTTGCCCCACAAACGAGTGGTTTCTACAAGTTGGATTGTCAGGCACCCAAAACCACTTTGAAATTCCACTCCAGTCTTCATTTTTAAGTGTTTTTAGTTGGATTTGACACTACAACTAGATTAGCAATCATTCTAGCTACCTTCTTGTATAAACAAACATCAAAAAACAATAAAAAGCAAGCTCAAATGCATGAAAATGGCTTTATGGATAGAAATTTGAAAAGTAAGCTTTTCTACTCTAAAATCACTCTTTCTTCACTCTTTTCACTTCAAATCCACTCCTAATCTCCACTAACGGAGTCTAAGGACATGTGCAATGGGTTGTTTATGGGAGGAAGCTAAACAAACGCAAAACCATACCTCTTATCTCCCTGGCAGTGGTGCCAATCTCGCAGAGACACACGTGTCATGGTGGGGATGTTGTGTGCTGACAGAGCTCCTCACTTGCGTGCAACTCCTTATGGAAGCATTTCACAATAAAGCCTTCACTCATGTCACTTGAGTGCCTACCGAGATCATTGCAATGGGGTTTCCACTGACAAGAAGGAGGTGAGAAAGACAGAGGCAAACAAGGAGAGCAAGCAAACCTCAATCTCAACACATGAGCAAGAAGAGAGCTTGTATGTCTCAAAGGTTGCATACAACAATGAAGACCAAAGTCAACCACTTGGCCTTTTATACATGTCACCTTTTGAAGGGAGCCAACCCTATTCCTTGTACCACTCTCTCTCTCTCTTGTTACAACTACTTGGCCCATATGGTGCCAAGGCATATGCTGATTCTCATAATTAAGGAATCGGGTTAGGTGATTGATGTGTGTCAAGTCGACGGGATAGAGACTAAGGCGATGGGTTAGTGGGATAGCAAGCTAAGGTGATCAGTCATCAAGATAGGAATTGTCTGGGAACACGCAGTGTCGTTGACTCTTTCTGATGATTCTTGGTGGTTCTTCAAGTTCTATTCCAGGTTTGTGTGTGCATAGCGGGGTTGTTAAGGAACTAAACTACCCACCACAAACAAAAAACATCACAGAACAATAACTTTTGCCCCACAAACGAGTGGTTTCTACAAGTTGGATTGTCAGGCACCCAAAACCACTTTGAAATTCCACTCCAATCTTCATTTTTAAGTGTTTTTAGTTGGATTTGACACTACAACTAGATTAGCAATCATTCTAGCTACCTTCTTGTATAAACAAACATCAAAAAACAATAAAAAGCAAGCTCAAATGCATGAAAATGGCTTTATGGACAGAAAGTTGAAAAGTAAGCTTTTCTACTCTAAAATCACTCTTTCTTCACTCTTTTCACTTCAAATCCACTCCTAATCTCCACTAACGGAGTCTAAGGACATGTGCAATGGGTTGTTTATGGGAGGAAGCTAAACAAACGCAAAACCATACCTCTTATCTCCCTGGCAGTGGTGCCAATCTCGCAGAGACACACGTGTCATGGTGGGGATGTTGTGTGCTGACAGAGCTCCTCACTTGCGTGCAACTCCTTATGGAAGCATTTCACAATAAAGCCTTCACTCATGTCACTTGAGTGCCTACCGAGATCATTGCAATGGGGTTTCCACTGACAAGAAGGAGGTGAGAAAGACAGAGGCAAACAAGGAGAGCAAGCAAACCTCAATCTCAACACATGAGCAAGAAGAGAGCTTGTATGTCTCAAAGGTTGCATACAACAATGAAGCCCAAAGTCAACCACTTGGCCTTTTATACATGTCACCTTTTGAAGGGAGCCAACCCTATTCCTTGTACCACTCTCTCTCTCTCTTGTTACAACTACTTGGCCCATATGGTGCCAAGGCATATGCTGATTCTCATAATTAAGGAATCGGGTTAGGTGATTGATGCATGTCAAGTCGACGGGATAGAGACTAAGACAATGGGTTAGTGGGATAGCGAGCTAAGGTGATGAGTCATCAAGATAGGAATTGTCTGGGAACACGCAGTGTCGTTGACTCTTTCTGATGATTCTTGGTGGTTCTTCAAGTTCTATTCCAGGTTTGTGTGTGCATAGCGGGGTTGTTAAGGAACTAAACTACCCACCACAAACAAAAAACATCACAGAACAATAACTTTTGCCCCACAAACGAGTGGTTTCTACAAGTTGGATTGTCAGGCACCCAAAACCACTTTGAAATTTCACTCCAATCTTCATTTTTAAGTGTTTTTAGTTGGATTTGACACTACAACTAGATTAGCAATCATTCTAGCTACCTTCTTGTATAAACAAACATAAAAAACAATAAAAAGCAAGCTCAAATGCATGAAAATGGCTTTATGGACAGAAAGTTGAAAAGTAAGCTTTTCTACTCTAAAATCACTCTTTCTTCACTCTTTTCACTTCAAATCCACTCCTAATCTCCACTAACGGAGTCTAAGGACATGTGCAATGGGTTGTTTATGGGAGGAAGCTAAACAAATGCAAAACCATACCTCTTATCTCCCTGGCAGTGGTGCCAAAGATGTGTTGTTTCGCGGAGACACACGTGTCATGGTGGGGATGTTGGAAGTGTGCCGACAGAGCTCCTCACTTGCGTGCAACTCCTTGTGGGAGCATTTCGCAATAAAGCCTTCACTCGTGTCACTTGAGTGCCTACCGGGATCATTGCAATGGGGTTTCCACTGACAAGAAGGAGGTGAGAAAGAGAGAGGCAAACAAGGAGAGCAAGCAAACCTCAATCTCAACACATGAGCAAGAAGAGAGCTTGTATGTCTCAAAGGTTGCATACAACAATGAAGACCAAAGTCAACCACTTGGCCTTTTATACATGTCACCTTTTGAAGGGAGCCAACCCTATTCCTTGTACCACTCTCTCTCTCTCTTGTTACAACTACTTGGCCCATATGGTGCCAAGGCATATGCTGATTCTCTCAGCCTTCTCTTTGTCTCAAATGTCTCTTGTGTTATCCATATACAGGATCCAAATGGCTCTTGTGTTATCTTTGCCAATTTGGGCAATCCCAGTGTCTACTTCAAAACTGAGCCATTTGTGGCTCAAAACCTGTAGGGTTTGGATAGACCAGATCTGTCAACATGCTCAATGGATGTTAACACTCTTAGGCATGCTTGGATAGGCCAAATCCATCAGCATGCTCAATGGATGTTAACACTCTTAGGCATGCATCTCTTGAGATGTTTGTAGGGTTGTCCCTCTATGAATTTTAGGGTGCAGCCTAAACTTGTGAAGACTCGAGACTCATATTCACTAGCATGACCTAATATTACTGCCTCAAATGCTCCCACGAATTGTGAGATCACAGCTCGTGTTCTTCTCTTTAATAGCAATGATCAAATGCGTGTATCTCCAACTACTTCCTATTGCTACTCTACAAGGTTTCTTATTTCTTCTTGTTTGTTTCTCCCTACACAAACATTGCAAAAGTGTCTTAGGTTTTCATTTTAATACCATGCCATTTCTTTCCTTTCCCATAATCTATTGCTTGTGCCTTGACCAATCTTTTGAGTTGTCCTATCTCATAGCCTGTGTCTACTTCTCTTACAAGCCATGATGAGCTACATCTTTTCATTGATTCCAAGGAAACGATCAATGGACCAGCAAAATAGAGTCACTAGAATAGAGACTACCAGCTAGCTTGTGAGGTGAGCAAAGAATAGAAGACCACTTACTCAAGTAAAGAAGATTTGCCAAACCAAAAGCGAGTTCATGTCAAGCTGACTTTGCACAGTGTAGGTTGTAGGGTAGTGAGAGAAAGATGTACTTTAATGTTCAAAGATTTTTAGGGTAGAAGGTGAGAAAATTCAAAATTGCACTAGGTAACAAAAATTTTAGCCCTCTGGCAATACACGTCAACAAAATTGGATATACTGGTTTCCCTCTGGCAAGTACAATGTGGCCCACATTGCTTCAAAATACATGTGGGCCAAATGACACACTATCAGATTTGATGCTATATATTATGTCTTGGAAGACAATATCTATCATAAAGCGATAGTTGTCTTGCATAGGCTACACCAAATCTAAGCATAGAGATACCATACCTTGTGAGCTCAATCATTCAATTCCTACATCTTTGAAGAAGAGTCAAATAAATAGAGATTGCTTGATGCAAGTTCATGGTCACTAATTGCTGTACACTAAATGCTCACTAAATTTAATGCTCTACAGTTAGGTTGAGATTCAATCTTCCTTGTTTTGGCATTGAGTTTTCCCACACAAGATGGGTAGAAATTTTTTTAACAATAGGAAAATAGCTTATTTTGTATCCCCAATCTTTTCTTTGGCCACAAAGTGTGTACCATGTCAGGCCTTCAGGTGTAAGGTCTAAACGTGCCTTTTCTAAGTAGAATCCATTGAATCTAGTAGCTTAAGCAAAAGAAACATAATGAAAAGGCCACCCCTTTAGGTCAAGTAATTTTACTAATTGGCTCTAGTCCTTTTGATCAAAGTCTGAATTTTCTTCCATGAAAAGGTATAAATTAATTCTAAAATTTTTGTAATATTTAATTGTGAAAATTTTTATTGTGCTTTTTTGGCCCTAAAATAAACTATAAGCTTTGACAGACTATGTACTTGTCTAGTGTAGAAAAACCTTCCATTGTAATTTTGGCTTGCTTAAAAGGATTTCAACATGACATGCAGGAGTGTGCATAAAATTGTTGATACTAATGAATCTTCAAAACCGAAGTTGACTACAGTTATAAAGAAGAAGCTAAAGTGTAAAAAAAGAGAAGAGAAGATTGTAATGAAACCTTGGTACTATGAAAATGCTAGAGCTTTAGGGTTTTTCGAGTTTATAAGCATGCTCATGCATCTATATAGTCAAGAGTAGTCTATACACAGATAAGACTCTTTCTTTGCGTAGTTTTTAAGAACAATATGGTATGAATGTATCTCTGATAATTTGTATAAATAAGTACTTTTATTTTATAATGAATTATTTGTAGTAGATGGAATTTAAGAATATGAGATGTAATTAGATATTGTGAATTCATAATGTGCAAAGTATTTAATATGGCAAGTGGATGAACTAATCGTCGGCGATGGTAAAAATGTAGAAGATCTTATCACAGTAACTTGTCGTTACAATTCTGTAAATAACTAATCACAGTGAGTTTTTTTACTTACAGTCGATAAAATTTTGACACACGTTACTATTACAATTGACTTTTCAGACCAATCGACGCTCGGATTATGTCAAGATTGTGGATAGGATTAAGGTAGTGGGTTTCAGCCATTTTGTTTTGAGAAACGTAAGTGTGAAGAAAAATAGCCAACCAATCATGCTAAAGATGCTTGATCTGACTATTATGGCACCTGCACGTGTTCCTTCGATTTCTATGAAATTAGCTTGAGTGTTCCATATACATATTCAGCAGATTGGTTACGAAAATCAAGTAATGTTTGATTTGTGTACATTAGTATATAAAATTTTAGAACTGATTACAATATATTGGTAGTTAATACTCTGCGGCATTCTCACTGTTACGGGCTTGAATTCAACATTATATGAGCTTGTGTGCTCATTTTGTAAAGAGGGGACGATTTTGAAGGAAAATATTGTACCTCGATGCTTAACATGTGACCAGATTACGATTCTGAAAAGATCCCCAAAGTGAAGGCACTCATTACATGCTTAGATGGTAAAACTGTGGAGGTTACACTGAAGGGCAAGTGGGTCGATAAAGTTTTAGATTTACCCTTACCTTTCATAGAGTTACTGGAAGACAACACACAGTTCCTTAAATTAGAATTGTTCTACCAGAGAGTCCAAGGAAGATTCTTGGTCAACATGCACGGTTTGGTTGCAAGGTTCATCCCTCTAAGGCGTAATGGTGCTTGATGAGTTCATCAGTTCAGTTTCCTTATAGTAGTAGAGTGGCAGCCTAATGTTTTCCAGCTTCAATTTATTTTGTTACACAGTTCAAGATTTTCATTGAGTGTTTTTTACCTACTGTGTAGAACATAAGTTTGTAAGCTTCGTTATTTCATAGCATAGTAGCATTCGGTGCTACATGTTACTTTGTAAAGGGCCTTTCTATTTTTTTAGCAAAATCATTCGAGCATCTGAGCAAAATGAGTCAAGAATTTATTTTTAAGCCTAAAAGTTCATGAAATGAAGCCATGCTTAGGGACCCCTTTTGTCAAGGAAGGGCTCTATTCAAGCTACTTTTTTTTGCAAGAAAACAGCCCAAAAATCCCTTTCATTGAAGAAAGAGGTCTATGGGCCATGGTAAAAAAAAGGACCCAAAGACCCTTTCTTCGATGAAAGGGGTTTTGGGATTGCTCTTTTTCCAAAGAAAGCAGCCCAAAAATCCAATTTCTTTTAAGAAAGGGGTCTTTTGTCCCCTTTTTTTACATGTCCCATTTCTTCAATGAAAGGGATTTTTTGGTTGCTTTCTATGTCAAAAAGAGAAGCCAAAGATAGCTTTCGTCGTTGAAGAAAGAGGTCTTTAGACCTCTTTTTTTTAGATGGACCATGTGAAAAAATGAGGCCCACAAAGTATTTCATCCCTTATCAAATAAAGGGAAACACAAAGTTGCCAAATGTGGTAATTCTTACGACATTGAGGAACGATTAGTTGCTCTAAGAATAGCATTCACTCAAATAAGAGAACTAACACATGGTGGCCAGTATGGAATGTATGGTAGCATTGTAAATGTCATGGCTAGCACAAGTAAAATTCAGCATATCTTACCACGATTTATTAATGACGAATCATCGATAGTAATTGGAATTAAAAAGAAACTACAATATAAAAGCACATACTTGATTGGAAAAGTTAGGCCAACCATTCTTATGCGAGCGTTACATACACTTGTTCAGACACCACTTTACAAATCTAGCAACATTTAAATCAACCAACAATGGACATAACATTTACAAGAAATCTTATGTTCCGATCAAAATATAGAAGAAGAAGAAAACGACCAACAATCCTACCCAGATGACACTGATGAAACTTATACAGACACTCTAATACACAACATCGTTACAGTTGAACAAGTCATAGATTATGAAACTGATATCAACTATGTAGTCCCTTGTGAAAACAATACATCAATGGGCCTATTTCAAGACAAGAACAACGAAGAATTAAAATTCCCTACGCTTTTCTTTGGCTCAGAAAGACATATTCAAAATCCTTGATTAACATATCAAGATATCGCAAAATGGGAATTGACACACAAATCCCTCAACTTTTCACAGAATATACCCAACTTAATTTTCAAATCAATTAAGGTCCTCATTAATCAAGTAATGCAATCCATTTGGGTACGATTGTGCAAAGGTGCGCTCCAAAACAAAATACTATGTGCTAAAGATGTTTCAAATGATACAAATATTGAAGCCATTCTAAAATCCAAAATTAGGTACAGAGACTTCGAAAACATACATACCTCTCCAGACCATAAATAAAAAATCAGAAAATATGCATTTGCAATGATGAGGCAATGATGAGGAAATTAGGCCCTCCATCTTTGTTTATGACATTATCATGTGCTGAGAGAATGTGGGAACCTTTGACAGAATGTTTATATGACATATACTCAACTAATAACAAACAAAATATAATACAACAACATACAAACGCTAACACAAGAGACTTAATAAGAAATAATCCAACAATCTGTGCAAGGTATTACACTCATAAAATCCAACAATTCCTCAAACTAATAATGAAAGACGATGACATACTCGCAAAAATACACTATTAATTTTTTATCACCGAATTCCAAAGCATAGGAAGCAATTAAGAAACAAATTCTTATGCACAATGACTAGTACTTCAAGATGATTCGCTCCTTAAACAATGAACAAAGACAACTGTTCAACGATATTATGCTACGTAAAAGGATTCAACCAACAGAAATAATTCATTTATTCCTCACTGGTGGAGTTGGCACGGGCAAAACATACCCTCTCTTACTTATAGTCTAAGGATTGCTCCGGTTTTATAATCGAATCATTTCAAATGTAGATTATGAGCTACTACATGTATTGATGCTAGCTTACGTAGGAAAAGCAACCTACAATATAAATGGCCTCACTATACACTGCGCATTACATTTACCATTACAAACAAAAAACTTAACCTCCTTCTCAAGGGAAAAGCTTGATATACTAATCCATCTTTATGAACAATTACAACTTATTGTCTTCGACAAAATCTCATTAGTTTGAAGATGCACTTTGGATTTTGTGATCCTTCGCAAGAGAATATTCAAAAGAAACCATTCAAAATACTTTGGAAACGTCGATGTCATCTGCTGTGGAGATTTATATCAGGCCAAGCCAGTAAGAGACAGTTGGATATTAAAATCAGAATAAGACTCGTTACAAACAATCGCTAACACATACTGTCTCACAAAGCCTCCATGCTATGAGCTCAAAAAAACAATGCGGCAAAATGAGACTGAATTCATACACATGTTAAACTCTTTTAGAAACTATCCACGTACAAATGAACAAATACAATACATAAACCGGTGTTGCCTTCGCGAGCCACCCAAAGACCATACTTTCCCCCATCTTTACTATACCAACCTTAAATAAACAAACATAACAACAAAGTATTCCATCAAGTAATAGTCGCATCTCGCCTAAAATATTAGAAAACCCTAAAGCAACTGATGGATTACGAATGAATGTACAGATCAAAGAAGGAATGCTAGTTGAATTATGTGTAGGGAGCATTAACCAACAAGCTGGATTAGTTAATGGCGCAGATGGAGTTTTTATGTACATGTCCACCTACAACAATTATGACATCGCGTGGATTCAATTTCAGAACCCAAAAATTGGGAATGAAACCCTCAAACCAATTATCATGCATACACTTCAAACATCAACCTCAAATGGATACCTCAAACATCAACCTCAAATTGATACCCACATTTCGAGCTCCAAGGGAAATACAAATTGTCCTTTCTAAAACAAATATCCTTACTCGACAACAATTCCCGATCCAAGTAGCTGCATACACAGAGCACAAGGTCTGACGATGGATAGGCTAGCTTTCTCACAAATAGGAATCTGAACACACGAGCTTGCATAGACAACACTTTCACGTGTAAAAAACATCGAGAATCTTTACTTGCTTCAACCACTCCAACAACATCTCCTTGTAGAGAGAGATGTTCACAAAGAAATGGAAAGACTAACGACTGAATCAAAATGGGAAACATTAAATAACAAAATCCATCAACACACAAATATAACTATACTGATACAATCTTTAAACACAAGGTCATTGCATAAATACAAAGATGACATACAAGCCACATAGTTATTTATGAACTTCGATATTATATGTTTATAAGAAACAAGAACTGAACACTACCAACCATATATAACATCCGACTTCCAATATATAAACAATCACAACAGTTGTATCTTAGTACGAAACAACATCGTCATTGAAAATGCAGACATAATTTCATTACACGGAATTGAAATCATGACATCCAAAATCAAAACCAAACATGAAACATATGAAATTATAAACATTTATAGACCACCATTCGAAGACACAAAAACATTCTTTTAGCTACTTCGTAAAAAATTATCGACAATTGCTAACACACAAAAAACAATTCTCATTGGAGGCTTCAACATTGACATGCTTCAACAAACAAAAAAATCATAAACACTAGAAAACATGATGAACAGTTTCGGCTACAACCTTCAATGCCATCATATCACAACAATATATGGGTCACAACTAGATCACATTTGGACTAACAAAAAAAAAAGACATGGGATCCACATATGCATATTTGGTCTACATACATGTCGATAATTAACTCCCTCAAAAAAACCTACAACAAAAGATCAAACTTGCAACAAACTTAAAAAAAAAAAAAATCACCCACAAACCCTCATCCACGCACCCTCCACTGATCTTACACCTACTCCACTCTTCTCAAAGCAGGGCCTTAGTGGACCCTCCACCTTGTTTCATAGTTATTTTCTACCTCATTAAGAAGGTTTGTTTTTCATGATGTATCTCCGCAAAGAGCTTGCTCTTGCTGGTTTCATTCATACTGAATGGAAGTCTTGATTTATGGGAAAAAAAAGAGGAGGAGGAAGCAAAACATGTTAGAATGCTTAAAGTAACTCTTGCCTTGTGTTCAAGCTACATTTTCAAAAAACTTTAGCACTGTGAAATGTTATCAGATGAGCGAGTGACTGAGAAGCTTTCTTACTCTTTTTCTTCCGAAACCTAGCTATGGCCCTTGTACCTCCTGCCCCTTGTGTTTTATTTTCTCCCGAAGCTGTCAAGCAAGCCACCACCCTCGCAGCCGATCTCTGTAAACATTTCTATGGCCTCGGCTGGGTCTCTGGCACCGGTGGTAGCATCTCCCTCAAAGCTCACGATCCTTCCACCCCCCTTTCTCAGCAGCTCATCGTCATGGCTCCCTCAGGTCTCTCCCCTCTGCCCTGCCCTTCTCTCTTCCCTTCTCCCATTCCTCCCCTGCCATCAGGCTTGCTCCCTGTTGCTGGGACGCTTTTTGTCACAATGCCGCGCGAGGTTGACGGACTTTGGTGCGCAATCTAATTAGAGATGGCGTTGTGCCCACGATCTTAGCTCACGTGAATCGACGACTTTTGTTGCTAAATTTACGGCTTGACCGAAGAGCTCGTGGAGTAGGATGTTTGCTGGAATGTCCCGCTCCATTGTATACAACCGAATGAAATATTCGATGAGAGATACGAAAGGAAGGCATAGAGGGTAAAGTTTCTAATGTGCTGCCAGAAGACTTATTGACCGCATTAACATCTTAGAGCAACAGACTGGAGCGTTATCCCCAGAGACTGCAAAACTATCGCTGTTAAGCTAAGTGGAGGCATGCGAGAAACAATTATTCTTCATAAATCAAAGCAATCAAAAGTTTGCATCAGGCAGTCTGCCTTGGGTAGGATTTGTTTAATCTTTTCAGGCAAGCTTGAAAAATTCCCTAGTGATGTAAGAGTTGCCACTTTTTCCAGCTGCTCAATGAATGCACATTTCCAATGCAGTTGCTCAGTTGACTTGAGCTAACTCCTTACTTTTTAACGTCCATGCACGCAAACCTCATTTTGACTCTCACATACAAAGGTTGGAAGCCTCCTTCAAACGATGCATTACTCTAATAAGACTCTGGAAATGCCAAAGCTTAGGCAATAAGGGGATAGCCAATAAATTTTGTGCAAATAATATGTCTCAACACCAAAATTCTAACGGACAAACTGCACTAATCTCTGGCTTGTCTCTGACCCAATCCAACAGAATCTTTACTCTTTCAAACCAATTTAGGCAATAAAATCTAGCCACAAGATTAAGTTGTCCTTAAGTACACAAACATCTGTTGCAGAAAAGAGGAAGAGAGATCAATGAACAAAAGGGGCAAAGTCTGCCCTAAGTTCCAGTTACAAAAGTTGAGGTTGAAGACCTCCAAGTGACCTGCTCCATCATCTCTTCTTTGGCCTCCAGTGCTGGGTGAAATCCTCTGTAGTACCCCTCAGTGGCAGGGGAATATGTGCCAAAGAAGGTTGAACAAGTGTGTCTAAGTGAGTGGGGGAGTAGCGCTTGCTGGTAGGGTGGCCCAAATTTGGGTCAACTGGGAGGAGTAATTGGCCAATTAGCAGCTGACCCATTTCCTGCCCAACAACTCTCTCATATGGTCGGTGACCTTTATCATCCCAACGTCCGCTTTGCTGGGCTCGCAATGTGTAATGCTCCGAGTCTGCACTATGCTCAACATCTTAGGCTTCAAAATTTATCTTCTGAGTATTTTCCCTTTAACAAAAAAATTTGTTTAGTTTATTCTCAGTGCTGCCTCCTTTCTCACACTCTTTTCTGGATGGCAAGGTCCCTGAAGCTTTATGTCATGAAGCTAGTTATAAAAAATGGTGCGGAAATAACCTTTCAGTCGTGCATATCCTGAGGGGTGGACAGGACTGTAGTGTGAAGACGTGAACAGATCAACCTCAGGAATGCAAGCGAGTGTCAATTTTACTGTGAGAAATGGCGAGCTTAGATTCTCTCCATCAATGGGGCGAGTACCCAAGAAACTTGTGCTTTCTGCATAGGAACTGAAATAGTCTATAATTGGAACAGCAAGGAAGAACGGCACATTGCACAACACAAAATTAGAGGAAGCTGCTAAATGCATTCACAAAGCTGAAGTTGAAGCTGCTGGTACAAAATCCTCAGGTGGATGTGCTTTGAACGACTGCTCTGCCTTCCTCTTCTTGCACCGATACTTGGTTGATTCAACCATTGCATGCCATTATTTGAATCCAAAGGCCTTGTCCATAGTCTTTAAGAAATATATCTAAATCTCTCTACTATAATTGTCGATCAACATCATGAATTAGAAAGAACCACCCAGCCACAGACTCAACTTGGGCACTATTACTAGACTCCTTGGACGGCTTTAGCGTACCATTCTTCTTTATGCAACGTTCTTTCTACAGTAATTTTGAATGTGGCCACTTTTGTTGCAGTAGAAGCATTTTGTAACGAACTAGACTGTCGAGAATGCAAATGCTTGTGCTATGAATGCAGAAAATTGACGATGATTGGTCCTCCAATTGGGAAAAAGTGCCCTCATGAGAGAGAATTTGTTTCCTGTTGCAAGGTGAGAGAGAGAGGTTATGCATGCATGCAAGGTGTAGAGAATGATGTGTGTCATTTCTATGAAGGGAAATAGCCCTTAATTATTGTCCCTTGAGATCACTCAAGGTCCATCTTCCATCTACCCTTAGCCTATGATTTATCCACCTACCATTTTGTGCACTCTAACGTTTCCTATTACTCCTAGGACCTAGACATGTGGGTGCACATTTTTATTAATAACAATTGACCAATATTACATAGTTTAATGATACCATCAGTACTACTTGATCCATCAAGATTTAGGGCTCCCTCATCTATTACCTATTAACCACGGGAAAAAAAGGACACATGGCAGCTTGGAGGAGAAGAGCTGCCACATGTCAGAAAGGAGGACTTTTGTAGCTTTTGTGGATTGTTCGAATGGGGGAGATGGAAGGTCGAAGGTGATATGGTGAAGGTAGGCGGTTCGCTGTTTGAAAGACGTGGTATCACATAATAGTTGTTTCTTGAAGGACCTTCGAAAACAAAGGATTATTTAGTTCAGATTGCTCGTCTCCTGCTCCAGCTCCAAGGTTGGCCCTAGCTCCTTCCCATCTTTTAGCATTTCCATCTCTGCGCAAAGCTTCTTTCAGAGTTGGAGCCGCTTCTCTTGCGGAAATTGTTGTGTGTGTGTCTTTGGGAAATATATCTATAGCCATCACGTCGGCAATACCGTGCAAGAGGAGGTGACGAATGAAATGGGTGGTAAGCAAGCCGCATTTGCCTTGCCCACATGACAAGCACGTACCTGAGATCAGCTCGTTCTCATTCGAGGTAGACTCAGGAACATGGGTAGCAGACGTGAAGAACCCAACTACGGTGGCGGTGGTGATTGTCGAGAAGCTGCTACTAAATCTGATGTTTGAGTGCCGGCTATGCTGCTGTTGCTGTGGGTTTCCTCATTTGAAAGCGCGGGGTGCTTTCGACTGTCTCCAGACATAGATGTGTACATGGGCTCGCCGGCCTCAGCAATGCCATGATCAACACCTGGCCCATGATCATAATCTTCGGCTCCTCCAAGAGCTCGACCAAATCCAGGCTATCAAGGCCTTTGTGAATTCGCTGCGAAAGCTGAGAAGATCTCAGAGATTTGCCACGGATTGTTTTTGAGGCAGTGGCTGCTGCAGTGAGTGCTTACTTTGATATGCCTCCATGAGAACGGCGTGGAATGTGTCAAGAGCTAGAAGCTCCGATTGCAGACATTGAGAAAGATGTGGCCTGGTTCAGAGGAGTAAAAGGACCCTTGATTGTCTTTGGTAAAGGAGCTGCATATGCCTTTTGCCCGTGCTGAAGGTCCTTTTCTCCAGTTGATAAATTCTCCAAAGCACTTAGGGGCAATAGTAGCACGATTGAAAAAGAAGGTGAAAGTAGAGAACGGAGCACTAATATGGTTCTTGCAGCCTGCTTTATAGCCACTGTCGGCTCCTTTGCTGAATGAACAAGGCTCCAAGTGACTTGGCATGCTCTAATGTTGTAAGAGAGTCACTTCCATCAATGGAGGCGATGCAATTTCGACAATGGCCTTATCCACCGACATTTGCAACAAATCGAGACCATATTACTGTGAAAGCTTAGAAGCTCAAGCATACCCATGGATGTGAAGGTGAGCGTTTGGCTATCTAAAATATTGTTCGCATCGTATGATAAAGTGTCCCAAGCTAATGCTCAAGGATCCTAAACTTCCCACTGTCATGATAAGAGAAATCACTAATCGGTGATTAGTAGACATTGAAAACATTACTATATATTATACGCCAATGGTGTAACATGTATTTGTATTTATGATGGACATTGACCGATTTGTTATGGCGGTGGATCATTTGAGTAGATAGGACTAGTCGAGCTGGAGCCACTGCTTCAGACGGCATCGAATTTGGACATGTGATACTTATTCTATTAATAAAAATGTGCACACGTGTCTAGGTCCTAGGGGCAATAGGAAGGGAAGGGTGCATTAAGGTGCATTGAATGGTAGATGCATGGGTCATAGGCTAAGGGTAGGCGTAAATGGGAAGATGCAAGTTGAGTGATCTCAAGGGACATTAATGAAAGGGTATCACCCTTTCATTGTGAATCTCACGTAGCATTCTTCATTCACCTTGCATTCATCCGCCATTTCTCACACACCTTGCATGTAGGTAAAAAATAGAAACAAGTACTCTCACGAGGGCGCTCTTCCCTATTGGAGGGCCAATCGGCATTCAAATTCCGCATGCATTGCACACATTTGCATTCTTGAGAAAGTTGGTTCTTCACATTTGGTATCAGAGCTGTGACAATCCACGACCGGGAGAGAAGAGTGTGCGGGAGGTAGGTACGGACAGCAAGCACGAGCGTACGAGAAGGCTGCGTGGAAAAGAGTTGTAGAAGGAGGCGGCGTGCGGGCGAAGACTGCATGCAAGGCGTAGGCTAAGGCGGCAGGAAGGCCATGCACGGAGAGCTGCGGGCGGAAGAAAGGGCGCGGGAAGCAGGAGGCCTGCGTGGACGCGGAAGGGTACGGGAGCTTGCAAATCTGTGCGCGAAACAGGCCTCTGTGAGGGACCCGTGCGAAAAATCTGTCGTGAAACAGGCCTCTGCAAGGACCCCGTGCGAAATAGGGCTGAACATTTGCTGCAGCCCTGGAAGCCACGATTCCTGAACTTTGGAATCCCTGAGCTTATTGAGCAGGTTACTATAAAGAGATTTCAGTAGCTTGGTACTCAGAAGAGAATCTTGAGTATGAAGAGATATTGAAGAAGCACTGCAATGGTACTTTTGCATTTTGAATATTCAGCATCAAGAGGAATCATAACTTGAAGATGGGATTTAAGTTTTGATTTAGAAGAGATCGTGTACTGCCAAGAGAAGAATATTTGCAGATTATGAAGAGGAGATGCAAATGCAGAAGTAAAAGAGAAGCGTACGCAAGAGAAAGAGACGAGAGGATCCAGAAGAGGACTTCTGCCCATTCAAGCAGGAGGGAGTGTCATGACAAGAGAAATCACTAATCGGTGATTAGTAGACATTGAAAACATTATTATATATTATACGCCAATGGTGTAACATGTATTTGTATTATGATGGACACCGACCGATTTGTTATGGCAGTGGATCATTTGAGTAGATAGGACTAGTCGAGTTGGAGCCACTGCTTCAGACGGCATCGAATTTGGACATGTGATACTTATTCTATTAATAAAAATGTGCACACACGCGTCTAGGTCCTAGGGGCAATAGGAAGGGAAGGGTGCATTAAGGTGCATTGAATGGTAGATGCATGGGTCATAGGCTAAGGGTAGGTGTAAATGGGAAGATGGAAGTTGAGTGATCTCAAGGGACATTAATGAAAGTGTATCACCCTTTCATTGTGAATCTCACGTAGCATTCTTCATTCACCTTGCATTCATCCGCCATTTCTCACACACCTTGCATGTAGGTCAAAAATAGAAACAAGTACTCTCACGAGGGCGCTCTTTCCCATTGGAGGGCCAATCGGCATTCAAATTCTGCATGCATTGCACACATATGCATTCTTGAGAAAGTTGGTTCTTCACACCCACAGAGGTATGTACACGGCTCAGAAAGAAAATGAAGTTATGTCTCAAACATGAAAAATCAGAGATGCTCTAATTGAGGATCAGAAACTGGTGGTAGAATTTAGATGAATTGTTGGATCATGGGATCGGGTGGGGAGGGATTCGCAAGGGAAAGCATCTGAGTTGGCACAAGTGTGGGTGAACATATTGATCTACATAGCCATTGCAGAGAGTGCAACTCCACATATAGAGCAGATGGCCAAAGAAGGAGAGTTGCAATATATATTCAGCCCATTTGATCTGCCTTGAAGAGACAATGGGTTGTAACAAGTAGTCTGTTCTTAACAAATAATGTTTCGAAATCCTTTAGGTACGTATTAACTAGCAAGAGTTCCTTATCATAAATGTTATAATGAAGTTCAACATCTTTCAGCCCTTCATAGCTACTGCATGAGCATCTTGGGGCAGAGAACATGGTTTTTGTAAGTCAAGAAATGATGAGAAGCTTCTTTCTCTTTAAAAGTCCATCTAAACTTGGCCTTCTTCTTGATGAGATCATGCATGGCTGCAATTATCCCGGGCAGAATCACGTAAAATGGAGAGACCTCATGAGGAGTTGGCGTCTACATAGAGAGAAAAGGCGGCACAATAACTTCCACGACGGGTAGAAGGGCTGGCGTACGGAATTTGGCGGGGACTCCAATGCAAGGCGTAGGCTACCATACGGGCATACGGACTGCACAGACAGTCCATACGTATTGAGCGTGGCTGCTGGTACGGCTGTACGGATGGGGCCAGCCTTCCTTGCTCGGGCTGAATGGAAGGATTTCTTGCTGAAATGCGGGCTGCTTGATGACCATAAGCTGCAGGATATCGTGGCCTTGCATGGGCCGTTCAAAGCACTTTTTCTTGCACTTGGAATGGGCTGCTGTCATAGAGGCTGAGTTAGAAGGCTTCCAGTTGAGCAGGGCATCCAATGAGCTTGTGGGTGGTTTGCATTAGCTCGTCAGTGAGCTTGGTTGAGCTTCGGTGTAGAGAAGGGGGGGTAGGGACAGATTTGGAGAAGGGGGGATAGAGGAGCAGAAGGGGGAGAGAGAGAGGGGAAGAGGGAGAGGAAGGGTAGGAGAGAGAGAATGAGGTAGGAAGAGAGGGAGTAGGGAAGAGAGAGAGAGAGAGTGAGTGAGCGTAGGCAGGAAGGAGGAAGGGAGAGTAGATAGGATTAGATGTCACATCAAAAGGTACATAGTAGGGGGTAAATGGAGACTTGTATAGTCCCTCCACATTTTCCCCCTAAAGGGCCTCTAACTTGGCCTCTTTTTCCCCTTCATTACAGCCATCCCTTCCCATAGAATTTTGCCCTCAAAATTTCATATGCGGGCTGTTAAATAGGTGCAGCAAACACCAAATAATAATCAGCCCAGTAGGAGATAGTGGTTGTCCTGGACAATGCTCTCTAGCTGCCATGAGTTCTCATCCTCAGGGAGCCCTCGCCACTTGATAAGATACTCGATGTAGACTTTGTTTTGGAGTACGTGATCCCTGAAACCCATGATGCGCTCCGGAACATAGAGTATGTGGTCCTCCTCATCCATAGGTGGTATCTCAAGAAGGACTTGGAGGTGCTGTCCGACATGTGGCTTCAGCAAGGACACATGGAAAACATTATGAATACTGGAGGTCCTGGGTAGCTCCAATTCATATGCCACCTCGCCAACTTTGTGGATGATCCTGTAGGGACCATAATACCTATGAGCAAGCTTCGTGTTGGTGTTACCCTTCAGCGAGGCATAACGGTTCTTATGGAGGCGTAATCCCCTTCTTCAAAAGACAGATACCTCCTACGTTCATCCGCGTACTTCTTCTGCTTGGCTTGGGCATCTTGCTTATTTCATTTTAGCCAATTGCAGAAGGGCATCCATACTCTCCAAGTCATTTCTTGCTTGCTGATTTTTCACAGCCATGTTTGCAACTAAAGATGGCATACCCACTGTGCATCCATACATAGCCTTGAACGGGCTCATGCCAATAGATATGTGCTTGGTATTGTTGTAACAAAATTCAGCAAGTGCCAACCACTTATCCCAAGACTTCCGTGTGTCATGACAGAAATGCCTCAAATACTCCTCCAGCCATTTGTTCACCCTTTCTGACTTTCCATCCGTCTCAGGGTGGTAAGCAATGCGAGGTGTAAGAAGTACCCACTGCTGTAAATAATTCGTTCCAAAAGTGACCCATAAATTTTGTATCTTTGTCGTTGACAATCTCCTGAGGGAAACCATGATGCTTAAAACATGCTCGATGAACCGCCAAGCAACCTGTGATGCTGAATAATGGGTTTTAGTGGGTATGAAATGGGCCTGCTTTGTCATTTTGTCAACCACCACAAAAATGCTATCCCGTCCCCGCTCTGTGGAAGGCAACCCTGTGATGAAATCCATAGCAATGTGAGTCCATTTGCCTTTTGGAATAGGTAATGGCTGCAGGAGACCCGCGGGTAACCGGATGTCCACTTTATTTTGCTGGCAGGGCAAACATTCACTGACAAATTTAACTACGTCCCACCACAAGCCATCCCAGATAAAGCTCTGTTTGACCTTTTCATATGTCTTAGTAATACCCGCATGTCCTGCCATAGGAGATGAGTGCATTTCCTGTAAGACCAGCAGTTGGTACTTTGAATCTGGCACCAAATAAATTCTGTCCTTGCATCACAACAGCCCATTATGCAGCTTAAATTCAGCATGCCCCTGGCTCGATGGTCTCTGTAACTCCACAAATATGGAAGCTGCCTTAGAATCCTGCATGTATTCTTCCTGAATACCATGAATCCACTCCTGGTAGATGGTAGAAATGGCAGACAAAGTGCAAGCCCACATACGGGATAAGGCATCTGCAACAATATTTTTTTCCCTTTCCTGTACTCGATGTCAAAATCATAAGACTGAACCTTAGCCAGCCACCTCTTCTGCTTCATTGACAAGTTGGGCTGCGTAAGGAAATACCTGAGTGTCCTATGATCTGTCTTGACCTTGATTTTGCTACCATACAGGTAGTGGTGCCATTTCTCAAAAGCATGGAGGATAGCCAACATTTACAGATCATACACATGATAATCTAGTTCCTTGGCATCCAATTTCCTGCTTTCAAAAGCAATTACCCCGTGTTCCTTTCTTAGCATAGCCCCTAATCCTTTGCCACTGGCATCTGCCTCCACAATGAAAGTACGTGAAAAATCAGGGCATACCAATACAGGATCATGAGTGAGGGCGAATTTCAGGTCTTCGAAGCTGCGCTGTGCATATGTAGACCACATAAAAGCATCCCTCTTCAAAAGGTCTGTTAGAGGGGCTGCCCTCTTGGCAAACTTGCGAATAAAGCGCCTGAAAAAGGAAGCAAGATCTAGAAGTCCCTTCAACTGAGTAGGGTTGCATGGCAGCAGCCAATCCTCAATGCATTCCACCTTTGCAAGATCCACTTGAATGCCATCCTTGCTCACAATGTGACCAAGATACTCAACCTCTTGTGCCATAAAAGTGCATTTGCTGGCTTTAGCATAAAGCTGATGCAACCTCAAAATTTCCAGCACTTGCTTGACATGTCTGATGTGCTCCTGCTTATCCTCGCTGTAAATGAGGATGTCATCAAAAAATACCAGCACATATTTGAAAAGGAGGGGCTGCAAAATCTTGTTCATGAGTGCCTAGAAGGTAGCTGGTGCATTGGTCAATCCAAAAGGCATCGCCTTGAACTCATATAGTCCCCTCTTCGTGTGAAAGGCTGTCTTGTGCTCATCCCCAGTTTTCATTCTAATTTGATGATAGCCGGACCTCAAATCAATCTTAGTGAAAAACTGAGCATCAGGTCATCTATCTTGGGGGTGGGAAACCTATTTTTGATGGTGACCTTATTCAAGTCTCTGTAGTCAATGCACATACGGTAAGAACCATCCTTCTTTTTCACCAGGAGCACAGGGGATGCAAAAGGAGAAGTGCTATGAGTGATGAAACTCTTTTGAAGTAAGCCCCTTATTTGAGTTGCCACTTCTTCCCGTTCTACCTTAGAGAGTCGGTATGGGGCCTTATTGATTGGCTTACTGCCAGGTTCCAAGACTATGGCATGATCTACATCTCTTCTCGGAGGCAACTGTGATGGCAAATCAGCAAACACATCTGCAAACTCTGAAAGTAATCTCTGCATATCACAATCATCAACACGGGGAGTGCCACCCTCTTTAGTTACTGACACATTTAATGCATATATGGTGCTGCCTCTTTTGAGCTCTCTGGCCAACAGCCTTGCTGAAATTACCTGCAATTTAGGAGCTGCAATACCATGCAATGTAACTGATCCATCCCTGTGGACAAAGCTGAGTGTTAACGCATTGAAATCCATGCTGATTTTGCCCAGTGATTGCAACCAATCACAGCCCAGGACAACATCTATTGGGCCCATGTCAAGTGCCAAGAGATCACCTGCAAATTAGTCATCAGAGAACTTAATTCTTGCATCTTGGCAACAAGATCTACTGATCATATGCTGTCCATTGGCCACTTCTGCTTTCAGCCCATGGTCTATCTCAGTAGCAATCAGTCCCACCCTTTGTAAGGTCTTGCTGTTAACAAAACTGTGGGTGCTACCGCTGTCCACCAACACATGCACAATCCTGCCATTAATCATCCCTGTTAATCTGATAGTATCAACACTTAAGGCACCCATCAGGGCATGCATGGAAATAGTATAAAGTGTTGGCTGGGCATCCCAATAAACCTCATCCTCGTTCACAGGAGCATTACCACCTGCATCTTCACGTGCATAAAAAGGTATCGCATCGTGGTGTTCCACAGAAAAGAGTGTTGGCCTACGGCCTCTCATGCCACCAGTGGGTGGGCAGAATCTCATATGAATGCAAAGCATGAGTGTCATACGCAATAGCACCACTAGGATCAAAAGGAAAGTCAGTGCCCCTCGTGGCTCTAGTGTCAGGAGCCTCATTTGCATCATGTGTATTTGCCATCTCATCCTGAGACGTATCCAAAGAACCTGGGGCATCAAACAAATCCTCGTCATCTAAGAGGTCAATGATCATGCTGAGCTTGGCAGTACCATTGTTGCGCATCTTGCACACATTCCTATGCTCAGGAGTCCATTTCTCGCCACATTTAAAACATAAGTTGGCCTTCTTTCTGCTGTCCATTATTGCCCGTGTATGCTGTTTTATCTCAGCCTGCTCATTTCCAGTAGTAGGCTTGGCATCAGGATACCTGTAAGGCCTGGCATACGGCATCTTACTACCCGAGACAGTAGGAAAGCGAGGAAATGGTGCTGCTGCAGATTTCTTGTCAGTCCACTCAGCAAACTTAGGCTTCGACTCAGTGTCATACCCCATAGCATGCGAGCTGCCCATGGCATTTCTGTGCTTGCCAGCAAGTTGAGCTGCCCTCTCAATTGTTTGAGGGTTATGTGCCTTCACATCTGCAGCGAGTGAAGAACTTAACCCATGGATGAAATGCAGCAGCTTTCCCTTTTCAGATACATCCTGCACAAACAAGGAAAGTCTCCAAAGACGTTGCAAGTACTCTTGGACCGTACCGGTCTGTGTCAAGGCATAAAATTCAGCTAAGTATTGATCCAATACAAGTGGAGATACAAATGTGGTGACCATCAATTCTTTGAAACCCCTCCAAGTGGTTGGTTTCTGTGGAGAATCCCTCATGTATTGCCACCATGTGTGGGCATAGTCTTGCATATGCATACCTGCAAAAATGATGCGCTCCTCCTCAGACTTGGGGTAGAAGCGAAAATAGTCTTCTAGCTTGGTGAGCCACTCCTCCAACTCATTGGAAGTGTGAGTGTCCCCTTTAAACTTATGCACTGTGAGTTTGTCCTTCATATCCTTAGCTGCATAATTCTTGTGAGTGTAGCCTCCAGAAGTGCGGGCATCATCACGCTTGAGGTTCACATAATCGGAGAAGGGCATCTCAAGTTTGATGGCCTCAAGTAGGGCCCTGTATGAACGCAAAGAATCTACCAACATGTCATCAAAAGTGGCTTGCTGCCCACCACCAACCCCTTGCTGCGTAGAAGCTGCTGCCATCTGATGCACTGGCTGCGTCTGGCTATATGTCTCGCTGGTGGAGCGATAGGTGCATGAACTCTGGGCTCTGTCTCTCTGCCAAATGCATCTCTCCGGAATGATGGCATACCAAAGGGCTTCCAGGGGTGTGGGCTGCCATATAAACCCAAGCCAACTCCAGGCATACTCACTGGTGCAGTCAAAGGAGCACTAGCCGGATGCACACCAACGGGTCGGCCCAAAAGAGATGGTTCAGCCTGCATAGATGCAGAAAGCTGAGAGCCAAACGATGGCCTGACATCCTGCAAGAAGGTGCTCTGTGACACAGAAAATGCATCATCTATGTCCAGAGAATCCCCAAGCTGGAGTACATGCAATGGTCTAGAAGACTGATGCTCATAGGCACGACGGGCATCTGCCATAAAACCCCTGCGTGGGGTAGACAAAACATCCTTACTATCTGAATGGTCCCCTTGCTGGGGTGCGGGTTGCTTACCCTTATCCTGCATAGCAATGGCATATATGATCTGTTGACCAATCTGCTGTCCCATCTGGACAAGAGCCGTATCCTGCATAGCCATGGTTGTGGTAAGATGCTGGCTGAACTCTTGTCCTATCTGGCATAAAGTACCCTGGAGCATAGAGGAAAGGGCATCCAGAAATTGCGTCTGCACTGCCTGGACTTCCCGGAATGCAGGAGAGAGAGGTTGAGTGGAAGGAACCTCTGTACCACCAGTGGATGCAACCACTGTGGCAGGCACTTGCTCATACCGAGTAGCTTTTTCAGCATCATGCGATACATCTCGAGGGACACAGTTCGGTGCCATGGTGATTGGCCTTGGAGAGAGGAGCTCGAATATATGCAAGGAGAAATGGATAACAAAATCCAGCGTAATTAGCACCTGAGATAATGCGTGGAAACACTAAAATGTCAATGGAGAGGCTCGGAAGAAGGGTCGTCAAAGAAGCTTTGAAAATGGGGTCCAAATGAGCCCAAATAGGGTTGTGGAAAGCCCCAAAAAGAGGCTGGAATTTTGAGTTGAGTGTTTTTTTTTTTTGGGGGGTGAAAGAGATCCTAAGTCACCTAGGACTACTCTAACCTAGGACCTTAAGGACTGTTAAGACAGTGTCTTAGACCAATCTAACCCAACCTTTAACCTTAGTTAGTACTAACCTAACCTAGAGCCAAACTAACTACACCTAATTGACTAAACCTAACCTAACCCAATCTACTAACCTAACTCAATCCACTAACTAAACCTAACCAAACTAGACAAACCTAACCTAACCTAACCCAAGTAACCCTGACTACTGAACCTTAGGAAAGAAGGGCTAAGGTTTTTTTTTGCAGGGTAAATGGTGACGGCGACGGCGACGATGATGGGGTGGGGTGTGGCGGCCATGGCGAGGTTGGCTAATGGAAGCAAGGATAGCGGGGAAAGTGGAGCAACGATGATATCGGGGGTAGTTGGAGCAGCGACGATGGGATGGCGGGGGAGCTAGAGCAGCGACGACGAGGAGTGGAGTGGATTTGGAGGTAGGGAACGACGAGGAAGTTGGAGCAGAGCTGGAGTAGCAACGTAATCGGACACGTTGTTGATGGCGCACAAGGATTCGTTGATGGCACACGTTCGTGCTGTTTGTTGCTGGTAGCCCACGCTTGTTTCCTTGATGTAGCTGGGCCGACGATGGGCTAGTAGTTCCCCTCAGCCTGAAGCGCTGGTAAACTACGATTGATAGCAAGACTCAACGAGGGTCAAGTGCCAAGAGCTTGGGCTTTGATACCAATGTAGAGAAGGGGGGGTAGGGACAAATTTGGAGAAAGGGGGATAGAGGAGCAGAAGGGGGAGAGACAGAGGGGAAGAGGGAGAGGAAGGGTAGGAGAGAGAGAATGAGGTAGGAAGAGAGGGAGAGATTGAGAGGGAGTAGGGAAGAGAGAGAGAGAGAGAGAGAGAGTGAGTGAGCGTAGGCAGGAAGGAGGAAGGGAGAGTAGATAGGATTAGATGTCACATCAAAAGGTACATAGTAGGGGGTGGATGGAGACTTATATAGTCCCTCCACATTTTCCCCCTAAAGGGCCTCTAACTTGGCCTCTTTTTCCCCTTCGTTACATTTGGGCTGATGAAGAGGGCACGCAAGTCTTCTAGTGAATACCCGTGAGAATTGGGCTGGTTTTTGAGGAGGCTTGCTAGGCAGGGTGATCGCGCTCCTTTTCCCCGTCCGATTTTTTGTCCAAGGCCTTCCTTGGCCTTCCTTTCCAAAAAGGGGGGGCTGCATGGGCTTGCCACGTGGCAGCCCATGCCTTTGGGTTGCCCCCAAGGGCCTTCAATTGCCCCTAGGCCCCCTCTAGTGGGACCTTTTAAAACAGACCACCAATGACCAACTTGAAGATCCTAAGGTTCTTTGGGTCCCTCTTGGTCCTAGACCTTTCATTTGTCCCCAAGGCACAAATGCTAGGGGTTCTAGCACATCGAGTAACCCTTGACCTCGCCCCTGTTTTCCCAGGGTCCTGCCCACATGCAGGCCAACATGCGTGTGCCAGAAATCACGCCCTCGTGACATACCCGTCTTTTGAAACATTACAAGCGTCCTCCATTGCATTCTGAAAGCATTTAAGCATGTATCACAAATTGGCATAGCATACATGATTGTTAAGAGCCTAGGTAGCAATCCATATACACTACAAACCTCATAGTGACTAGTACACTAGTCATAGAAGTCCCAAGGCAGGTATACTGTCAGCAAGCAGTACCTCAGGTGAAACATACAATGTCACCAAGCGACCTCTAGATATTTGAGCCTGTCTGTAACAAAGAGACAGAGGTTCTCTTGAGCATCAGGCAATGCTCCAGACCTACGCTCTGCTGAGCTTGAAGGAGCCACAACAGAAGTTGGCTCAAGCTAAAAAGCTTCCAAGTAAAGCTGAAACACCTAAGGTGTATATGCCAGATCACCCTCGTCTAGGCACTTTGCATACAAACCAGAGAAGCTTTACCTCTGGCTTTCCTTCCCTTATGTGCCAATACCTTCTCTGGAACTAAGATATCATCTTTTTCCCCATCCTCTAGCTACACACAGAAGGCATATCCTCTAGCACAGTTTGAGGAGATTCACATTTCAAGCATTATAAATCCTTCAAAGATCTGGTAGCTTCAAGCCATAAGCTACATCACTGATCTGCTAACATACGATGCAAATTCCTTACAAAAGCATCCATCCCTTGTCACAAAGTTGGCCAAAGAAAGTCTCCTCTGCTTTCAATAAAGCATCAGTACGTCGATGCCCTGCACGCTAGGCCCAAACTGCTTGTAACACTAAGAGATGACCATGCATCTGAAGGAATCCATCTCTGAAAGTATAATGCAAATGCTGCTGTCCATTAGACAACTGATCCTAGAACCCTGCAGACTCCCCATCCTCTGCATACTAGTCCTTCATTGCATCCAACTCGAGACTCAACGCATATGCTTCTCTGACAACCTAGTTTGAGCAAGGAAAATATCTCAAGGTCTGATGATCTGTTTGTACAGTGAAATCAACCCCTAGCAAGTAATGCTCTCATGCAGAAAGAGCAAGAGCCACAGCCAGCAACTCTTTCTCATATACTTGCAAATTTCTTTCAGCAGCCTGCAACATTCTACTCTCGTAGGCAACAACCCGTGCATTCTGCATGAGGACTGCGCCAATGCTATTCCCACATACATCGCAGTGGACAGCATAAGCCTGACCAACATTGCCATTACCCATAGCAGGATTTGCTATACCAGCCCCAGTGCCCTGCATACCAAGCATGCTTACAGGAGCTCCCATAGTGCCATGCATTCCACTTTGCATTTCTGGTTGAATGCCAGTGTTTCCATTCATAACTCTCTGCATTCCGACTTGCATACCCCCAAGCATAAACCTTTACATAACTTGCATTCTAGGCTGAAAACCAACAGGGTGATTTCCAAGCATTCCTTGGCTATTTCCAACTTGGCCAGCCACTACTTGAAACTCAGAATCAGCACTAAAATATCGTGGATGCACTGTGGGGTGCGGAATGAGTTGCTGTCCCTGATTTGCATGCTGGAAACCATAGCCATGGCCATGCATATCAACACTAGGACCATGAATAAACTGTTGCAATGGAGCATCTTGTCCATTTGGCATAACTATTGGCTGTCTATTCAATGGCATAGGTCCATATGGCTGCCTATCAGCATTCTAATCATGTTCAACAGAAGCTCCCTCAAACAAAGATTGCCCATCTTTGGAGGACTCCTGTCCACTATCCCAATCCTCGTCACTATGTGACATACTTGCTGAATTATCCTTGCTGCAATACAATTACAGCAAGCAATACTTGCAGCAGAGACAACCATAGGCTCACCTCCTTAAAGAAGATGGTGATGTCTCCTCACCAAAGCAACCACGGACTCAACCCCCTTGAGAAAGTTGGTGATGTCCCGGCGACGGAACCATGAAACCGGCCTTCAATAAATCAAAGGGCAGTAAGTAACCAGTCAACACTATTACATCAACAATTCAGCAAAAGTATTACCAGCAAATTGGGAGCTAGAGTGCCCCTGTTGGAATGGTCACCTCCCCATCTGTAAGCCTCCATATGAGGACAGCATGGGGGGGGTGAACCTAGGCAGAAAAGATAAGGGAGGGGGCTACCACATGGGCAGCACATGAGCTGTCATGTGGGGAGCACAGTAGCCTTTCAGAGGTGCTTCAAGGGCTGTCTGCACAGGCTGGAACAGGCCCCAAATAGAGGCGGACAGGTAGCGCAACCATATAGAGCAGTACAGAGGGTGTGCAGACCCGGGACAGGTGGTGCACAACTGTACGGAGCAGTACGGGGCTGGATCAGGCCTGTTGGAGCAGCAAAGGAGGCTGCCATGAGGCAGGGACCTGCCTTTATATAGGCTGGGACCTTGCCTTGAGTGGAGGGCCAAGGCCCTAGAAGAGTGGGCCCAAAAGGCCCCGGTTTGTGAGCCCTCATAGGGCTGGACCAGCCACAGACTGGTCGGCCAGTGTGGTTGGCCAGTTTGGTGCAGGCTGGTTAGTTTCTGCCAGCCCCCTTGGGGCCTATAAAAGGAGGACCTCCAGTCCTCATTCATCATCACTTGGAGCAGCCCTCAGGAGAGTAGACAGGAGCAGCAAAGGGGGAGCCTTAGGCCTACATTCAGGAGGACAAGGTGACCTAGGAGAAGCTGCAGACTGAGCTAGAGTGGCTGCCCACCTAGGCTGGCTTCCAGACAGCAAGGTGGAAGGGATCTAGACAGAGAGTCTACATATGCTCGAGGTGGAGCACACGGGCTTAGAGATCTAGAATTGCCAGGCTTGTAGTTGAAGAACCTTTTGGTATTGTATCTTGTCCTAGTTTCTGGACGGATGGAAATATAAATTGTCGCTTCTATATTTGTCTCTGAGCATTGTCTATTTACTGGCTTGCACATCTATTTACATAAGTTAAGAAGTTTGTGATTCAATACCCCACATCACAGTGTGTGAGCTCCTGGGCATTACTATCAGTCTTTCGCTGTGCGTACCCTCTGTTGGGTCATTTCTAACATGGTATCAGAGCCCAAGTAGGAGGCTCACAGGTGTGGGAGCCTGAAGGCAGGGACCTTGTTGAAGGACGACCTTGATTCAGACGCTCTTGGGAATCGACTTCCACGACTGGAGGATAGTGCCCTTGCGAGAAGGAGGGCGACTCAGGTTCAATCAGGTGCGTTCAGAGTTTTGGTCTACTGAAAATTGAGTTTGGTTGACTTTGCTGTGCGGTATAAACAGCAGAGATGTCGACCTCTACAGCCTCTTCAGCCCCTACTCTCCCTTCCTCCTCCCCTAGTTTTCTCTCATTCACTATCCCTAACTTCGGAGAGTCTGGGAAACTAGATGGGACCAACTACCTGATCTGGAAGGTGAAAATCCGGAGCCATTTAGTGGCTTGGAAGTTGTGGAAGCTGACAACGGGAGTGGAGGCGAAGCCGGAGAACATGGTGGACAGGCAAGGGAAGATAATCATGGCTGTAGACAAAGAGGAGCTCGAAGCTTGGGAAGACAGAGATGCCCATGCCCTGGCATTAATCATAGGGACTACGGCGGACTTTGTTCTTCCACATATCCAGATGGTCGAGACGTTAGTAGAGGCGTGGGTCACTTTGAAGGATCTATACGAGACGGACAACACGTCCCGGATTTTGCTCTTCAGCATCAACTCTACAATCTTGATATGGAAGAAAGAGATATGGTACATAGCCACTTGATGAAGGTCAAGGTGGTGAGGGATCAACTGGCAGCAGTTGGTCAAAAGGGTCAAAAGACAGACTCATGCCATTTGGCCTACCCTCAAAGCATGGTGCCTGGAAGACTCCAGGTTGTTCACTCATTATGAGGGGGACAACTGGAAGATCGTGACGGCTCGAGTTCGAAGGCAGGAATGTGACTGAAGGAGGTGGTGCCAGGAGGTGCTACCAAAGATGGACCTGTGTACCAGGATGGTGTGCGGAAGCAAAACCAGAGCTGGTGGAGCAGGAGCCACTGGATGAAAAGCGAGGAAAAGATTATGACATCGAAATGTTCCAGAGGACTACGACCAAGGAGTTACTGGAGCATCGTCATCGACGTGTTGGCATTGGCCCTGGATGTGTCGGTGAGAGGGGGTGTTGGAATGGTCACCTCCCCATCTGTAAGCTCCCATATGAGGAGAGCTTGGGGGGGGTGAACCTAGGCTGAAAAGATAAGGGCGGGGGGTGCCACATGGGCAGCACATGAGCTGTCATGTGGGCAGCACAGTAGCCTTTCAGAGGCGCTTCAAGGGCTGTCTGCACGGGCTGGAACAGGCCCCGAATAGAGGCGGACAGGTAGTGCAACTGTACGGAGTAGTACAGATGGCCCTCCACTCAGGGCAAGGGCCCAGCCTATATAAAGGCAGGTCCCTGCCTCATGGCAGCCTCCTTTGCTGCTCCAATAGGTGAAGAGTGGGCCCAAAAGGCCGCGGTTTGTGAGCCCTAATAGGGCTGGGCCAGCCACAGATTGGTCGGCCAGTTTGGTCGGTTCCTGCCAGCCCCCTTGGGGCCTATAAAAGGAGGGCCTCCAGTCCTCATTCATCATCACTTGGAGCAGCCCTCAGGACAGTAGACACGAGCAGCAAAGGGGGAGCCTTAGGCCTACATTCAGGAGGACAAGGTGACCTAGGAGAAGCTGCAGACTGAGCTAGAGTGGCTGCCCACCTAGGCTGGCTTCCAGACAACAAGGTGGAAGGGATCTAGACAGAGAGTCTACATATGCTCGAGGTGGAGCACGCGGGCTCAGAGATCTAGAAGTGCCAGGCTTGTGTTGAAGAACCTTTTGGTATTGTATCCTGTCCTAGTTTTTGGACGGATGGAAATATAAAGTGTTGCTTCTATATTTGTCTCTGAGCATTGTCTATTTACTGGCTTGCACATCTGTGCGCATAAGTTAAGAAGTTTGTGATTCAATACCCCACATCACACTGTGTGAGCTCCTAGGCATTACTATCAGTCTTCCGCTGTGCGACCCTCTGTTGGTTCATTTCTAACAGCCCCTGCACCAAGACAAAGACACAGATTGGCCCCAAACCTTGGCGATGTCACAAGGGCGTGATTTCTGGCACATGAATGTTGGCTTGCATGTGGGTAGGACCCTAGGAAAACAAGGGGCGAGGTCAAGGGTTACTCGATGTGCTAGAACCCCTTGGGGGCAAATGAAAAGTCTAGGGCCAAGAGGGGCCCAAAGAACCTTAGGATTTTCAAGTTGGTCATTGGTGGTCTTTTTAAAAAGGCCCCACTAGAGGGGGCCTAGGGGCAACCCAAAGCCATGGGCTGCCACGTGGCAAGCCCATGCAGGCCCCCCTTTTTGGAAAGGAAGGCCAAGGAAGGCCTTGGGCAGAAAATTGGACGGGGAAAAGGAGCGAGATCACCCTGCCTAGCAAGCCTCCTCACAAACCAGCCCAATGCTCACGGGCATTCACTAGAAGACTTACGTGCCCTCTTCACCAGCCCAAAGCTCAACCAAGCTCACTGACGAGCTACTGCAAACCATCCACGAGCTCATTGGATGCCGTGTTCAATTGGAAGCCTTCTAATTCAGCCTCTATGACAATAGCCCATTCCAAGTGCAAGAAAAAGTGCATTGAACAGCTTGTACAAGGCCACGATATCCTGCCTTCCTTGCTCGGGCTGAACGGAAGGATTTGTTGCTAGAATGGGGGCTGCTTGATGACCATAAACTGCAGGATATCGTGGCCTTGTATGGGCTGCTCAACGCATGTAATGAAGGGGGAAAAAGGGCCAAGTTAGAGGTCCTTTAGGTGGAAAATGTGGAGGGACTATGTAAGTTCCCATCCACCCCCTACTATGCACTTTTTGATGTGACATCTAATTCCTATCTACTTCCTTCTCCTCCCTCCTATGTGCTGTCTACACTATCTCTCCCAATCTCTCTATCTCTCTCTCTATCTTTCCTTCTCCTTTCTCTCCCAACCTCTCTCTTCCTCTCCCTCTTCCCCCATTCCTCCCTTCTCTATCCTTCTCCCTCTTCCTATTTCTCCCTCCTCCAATCTGCCCCCTTGTCTCCCTTCATTGTATTGGTATCAGAGCTCCTTCCTAGGGCCATGTGCTTCTCATTCTCAATGCTGCCTACATGACTCCATGCAAGCAGCAGTAGTTCAGCGTCAAGAAAAGGTAACTAAGACCAATTGCAAGATGGAGCATCGACCACCAGCTTCGAAATCAACCATGAGGATAACGGGATGCAACGCACTGTTGTCCAGCGCCAAACCCTGAGTACCCACTGCGGTATTGCCCGTACGGCAAACTCTGCTCGTCAACCAACTCCCTTCCAGTTTTGTCGATTGGACCGACCAGCTCCCTTCCAGTCTCGTTGACGGAACCGGTTTTCCATACTGGACTGCAACGTTACTCCCAATGCTATGATACGACGTTGCCTTCGCCTCTTCCTCTGCCATCGCCCGTCCACCTTGCCACGGCCACGTTGCCTTCGCCTCTTCCTTGCCATGGCTTGTCTGCCTTGCAACGGCCACGTTGCCTTCGCCTCTACCTCCATCCGCGGTTCTCTCCGCCCTCTCGCTGTTGCGCTACTGCCGCCCGTCATACTTGCAAACCGCAGAAACCTTGGTGTATTTCCTAAGGTTCAATTAGTTAGAGTTAGTGGGTTGGTTGGTTGGTTAGGTTAGTTTAGGTGTGGTTAGGTCTAACTAGTTAGTAGGATTGGGTTAGTTTGGTTAGGTTTAGGTCTAGTTAGTTGGTCTAGGTTAGGTTAGTGTTAACTAGGGTTAAACAGTCAAGTTAGGTTACCTTAGGTCAATGTCCTAACTGTCTTATCAGTCTTTAGGTTAGGAGTCCTAAGTGTCTTAGGTGACTTAGGGATCCCCCCCCCCCAACAAAAAAACAAGAAAAAGAGAAAAATGAAAAACAAAAAAGGCAAAAACTCAGAATTTTCCAGCCTCTTTTAGGGGCTTTCCACAGCTCTATTTTCGCTTATTTAGGCCTGTTTCAAAGCTTCTTCGATGACCTTTCTTCTGAGCCTCTCCATCAACCTTTCTCGTGTTTCCACACACTATCTCAAGTACTCATTACAGCAGGGATTTGCTATCCATTTCTCCTCTCACTAGGGCCAGTAACCATGCCACCAAAGCGTGCTCCTTATGATATATTGCATGACAGTGATGAGGCTGCTCAGTATGAGCAAGTGCCTGCCACAGTGGTTGAATCCACTGGTGGTATAGAAGTTCCTTCGACTCAGCCTCCCTCTCCTGTATCCTGGGAAGCGCAGGTAGTGCAGACACAGTTTTTGGATGCCCTTTCTTCTATGCTCCAGGGTGCTTTCCGCCAGATAGGACAGGAGTTCAGCCAGCAGCTTACCATAGCCATGGCTATGTAGGATACCGCTCTTGCCCAGATGGGGCAGCAGATCACATCTGCCATTGCTATGCAGGATATGGGTACGTTGCCCGCACCCCAGCAAGGGGACCACTCAGACAGTTAGGATGTTTTGTCTACTCCACACAGGGGTTTTATGGCAGATGCCTGTTGTGCCTATGAGCATTAGTCTTCTAGACCGTTGTATGTACCCCGGTATTATGTGGACTTAGATGATGCATTTTCTGTGCCACAGAGCACCTTCTTGCAGGATGTCAGGCCATCTTTTTGGCTCACAGCTTTGTGCATCTATGCAGGTTGAGCCGTCTCTTTTGGGCCGACCCAGTGGTGTGCATCCGGTTAGTGCTCCTTTCATTGCACCAGCGAGTATGCCTGGAGCTGGCTTGGGTTTATATGGTAGCCCATACCCTTGGGAGAGAGGCCAGTCCTCTTCTCAGTCCTTTGGTATGCCATCATTTTGGAGAGATGCATTTGGCAGAGAGACGCAGCCAGGGGTTCATGCACCTATCGCTTCGCCAGCAAGCACATATAGCTAGACGTAGTCACTGCATCAGATGGCAGCAGCTACTACACAGCAGGGTGTTAGTGGTGGGCAGCAAGCCACTTTTTATGATATGCTGGCATCTTCTTGTGTTCTTATAAGGCCATACTTGAGGCCATCAAATTTGAGATGTCCTTCTCCGATTATGTGAACCTCAAGCGTGATGATGTCCGCACTTCCGGAGGTTACACACACAAGAATTATGCAGTCAAGGATATCAAGGACAAACTCACAGTGCATAAGTCAAAGGGGACACTCGCACACCTAATGAGCTGGAGGAGTGGCTCACGAAGTTGGAAGATTATTTCCGCTTCTACCCAAATTAGGATGAGGATCGCATAATCTTTGCAGGTATGCACATGCAGGACTATGCACATACTTGGTGGCGTTATATGAGGGACTCGCCTCAGAGGCCCTGGCTACATGGAAAGAGTTCAAGGAGTTGATCACCACATTTGTATCCCCACTCATACTGGAGCAATATCTGGCTGAATTCTATGCATTAGCGCAGACCGGTACTATCCAAGAGTACTTGCAGCATTTTTGGAGACTTTCCTTGTTTGTACAGGACGTATCTGAGAGAGGGAAGTTGTTGCGTTTCATCCAAGGATTGAGTCCCTCTCTCGTTGTAGATGTGAAGGCACATAACCCTCAAACAATTGAGCGTGCAGCCCAATTGGTAGAGGTATTTGAGTCCAAACATGCCAACAAGTATAAGATGACAACGGGTAACGCATATGGGAATGCACATGAGGCGGAGAAGAAGCCTAAGGTGACTGATTGGAATGAAAGAAAATCAGCAGCAGCACCATTTCCGAGGTTTCCCACAGTTACAGACAGCAAGATGCCATATGCTAAGCCATACCGGTCATTTGATGCTAAGTGAGCAGCGAAGTCAAGTGTTGGAAATGAAAAATCAGAATTTAATGAACACACCAGGCCTATTATGGACAGCAGAAAGAGGGCAAACTTATGCTTTAAGTGTGGTGAGAAGTGGACTCGTGAGCATCTGGAAGTTTGCAAAATGCGTAACAGTGGTATTGCAAAACTCAGCATGATTATTGAGATATCGCATGATGAGGATTTAATGGATGCTTTTGAGACTTTGGATGCCACTCATGACGATTTAGAGGGTGCACAAATCGTGGAAGAAGCTCCAGATGTTGGAGCCACGAAGGGGGACCGATTTCCCCTTTGATCCCAGTAATGCTAATAAACAGGGATGTGGATCATGCCATTGTTCTAGAGCCTGGCAGTAAGCCCATAAACAAAGCCCTGGCTCCCATACCGTCTCTCTAAGGTTGAGCAGGAGGAAGTGGCAGTACAAGTGCGGGAATTGCTTGAGAAGAACTTCATCTCTCATAGCACTTCTCCTTTTGCCTCCCTGGTGCTTCTGGTGAAGAAGAAGGACGGATCATACCGCATGTGCATTGATTACAGGGATCTAAATAAGGTCACTATCAAGAACAATTTTCAAATCCCCAAAATAGATGACCTGTTGGATGAACTCAAGGGTGCTTTGTTTTTCACGAAGATAGATTTGAGGTCTGGTTACCATCAAATCAGGGTGAAAGAAGGAGATGAGCACAAGACAGCCTTCCGCGCAAAACGGGGCTTGTATGAATTCAAGGTGATGCCTTTTGGATTGACTAATGCACCGGCCACCTTCCAGGCACTGATGAACAAAATATTGCAACCACTTCTTTTCAGATGCGTGCTGGTTTTCTTTGATGATATCCTCATTTACAGCGAGGATAGACAAGAGCACATTAAGCATGTGAAGCAAGTGCTGGAAATTTTGAGGATGCATCAGCTTTATGCAAAAGCCAACAAATGCACTTTTATGGCAAAGGAGGTTGAGTACTTGGGGCATATTGTGAGTAGATATTCAGGTGGATCCTGCAAAGGTGAAATGCATCAAAGATTGGACACAGCCACAAAATCCCACCCAGTTGAGAGTATTTTTAGGTCTTGCTTTCTTCTACAGGCGCTTTATTCGCAAATTTGCCAAGAGGGCAGCTTCTCTTATTGACCTCTTGAAGAAGGATGCTTTTGGGTGGTCAAAGGAAGCACAATGCAGCTTTGAAGACCTGAAATTTACTCACTCATGCACTTGTCTTGGTATGCCCTGATTTTTCGCGTCCTTTCATTGTGGAAGTGGCAAAGGATTGGGGGCTGCTCTGAGGCAGGAAGACGGGGTAATAGCCTTTGAAAGCAGGAAGTTTGATGCCAAAGAACTCAATTTCCATGTTTATGATTAGGAGATGCTGGCTATCTTGCATGCTTTCAAGAAGTGGCACCACTATCTGTACGGAAGTACAATCAAGGTGAAAACAAATCATAGGACACTCAGATTCTTCATTACCCAGCCAAATTTGTCATATAAGCAGAAGAGGTGGTTGGTTGTAGTCCAATTCTATGATTTTGACATTGAGTACAAAAAAGGAAACGAAAATGTGGTTGCATTTGCCTTGCCCAGGATGTGGACTTGCAATTTGTCTGCTATCTCTACCATATATCAGGAGTGGATTCATGGCATTCAGGAAGAGAGAATTCTAAAGCAGCTCCCATATTTTCAGATTTGCAAAAGCCTTCTAGTCAGGGTCATCCAGATTTCAAATTGCATAATGGGCTGTTGTGGTGCCAAGACAGGATTTATTTAGTGCTAGACTCAAAATACCGCGAGTTGGTTTTGCAAGAAATGCACTCCTCTCCCATGGCTAGACATGCAGGTATCACTAAAACATATGAAAGAATCAAGCAGAGCTTTGCCTGGGAAGGCATGTGGAGAGATGTGGTTAAATATGTGGCTGAAGGCTTGCCTTTCCAACAGAATAAAGTGGACAGCAAATTACCTGCAGGTCTCTTGCAGCCATTACCCATTCCAGAGGGCAAATGGACGCACATAGCAATGGATTTCATCAGAGGATTGCCTTCTACAGAGAAGGGATGGGACAACATTTTTGTTGTGGTCGATAGAATGACAAAACAGGCCCATTTCATACCCACTAAGACCCGGTATTCAGCATCATAGGTTGCTTGCCAATTCATTGAGCATGTATTTAAGCATCATGGTTTCCCTCAGGAAATTGTCAGTGAACACATGCAAAATTTATGGGTCACTTTTGGCAGGAGATATTTACAGCAGTGGGTACTTTACTCACACCTAGCACTGCTTACCATCCTGAGACTGATGGATAGTCAGAAAGGGTAAACAAATGGGTGGAGGAATATTTGAGGCATTGTTGTCATGATACTTAGAAGGCTTGGGATAAATGGTTGTCACTTGCTGAATTTTGCTACAACAGTACCAAGCATCTCTCCATTGGCATGAGCCCGTTTGAGGCAATGCACGGATGCAAGGTTGGGATGCCTTCTTCAATTGCTGACATGGCTGTGTGAAAAATCAGCAAGCACAAAATGACTTGGAGAGGATGGATGCCCTTCTGCAACTGGCAAAAAAGAATATGCAAGATGCCCAAGCCAAGCAGAAGAAATATGCGGATGAACGCATGAGATTATGTGCATTTGCGTATCCATAAGAACCGTTATGCATCGCTGAAAGGTAATGCCAACACAAAGCTTGCTCATAAGTATTACGGTCCTTACAGGATCATCCGCAAGGTTGGAGAGGTAGCATATCAGTTGGTATTAGCTCAAAACTTGTCGGACTTGGCTGTTTAGAACCTACTCTTTAAGGGCTTTCCAATGGAATTTCTTTCCATTCCCATGTCCAAACCCCATCATGGTATATATCATTGGAAAGCCTTCAAAGAGTAGGTTCTAAACTGCCAAGTCCGACAAGTTTTGAGCTAATCTACAAAAAATTATCCATGCCCCCTTTTTTGAGAGAAAATTCTCAAGGGAAGTCCTTAGAGGGCCCCAAATAAGCTCCTAATTTCCCTAATGGTAACTCAATTAGGGCCAACAACTTGGGTGGATCTCAATGGACACTCTTGATGCTCTAATGATGGACACTCGGGTGGATCTCAATGGACACTCTTGATGCTCAAATTTCCCTAATGAGGCTTCTTAATACCGAGTACCTCCAAGATCCGTGATGTTTTCCATGTGTCTTTGCTGAAACCACATGTTGGATAGCATGTCCATGTTCTTCCAGAGCTGCCACCTATGGATGAAGAGGGCCACATCCTCTATGTTCCGGAGCGCATTGTGGGCTTCAGAGACCATGTACTGTGAAACAAGGCCTGCATAGAGTACCTTATCAAGTGGCGGGGACACCCTAAGGATGAAAATTTATGGCAGCCAGAAAGCATTGTCTAGGACCACCCCTATCTCCTACCGGATTGATTAGTAGTTGCTGTTTGCTGCACTTTTGGACAGCCATGCTGTGAAATTTTGAGGGCAAAATTCTATGGGAAGGGATGGCTGTAATGAAGGGGGAAAAAGGGCCAAGTTAGAGGTCCTTTAGGTGGAAATGTGGAGGGACTATCTAAGGCCCCATCTGCCCCCTACTATGCACTTTTTGATGTGACATCTAATTCCTATCTATGCCCTTCTCCTCCCTCGTACGTGCTGCCTACACACACACACACACTCTCTCTCTCTCTCTCTCCCCCAATCTCTCTCTATCTCTCTCTCTTTCCTTGTCCTTTCTCTCCCAACCTCTCTCTTCCTCTCCCTCTTCCCCCATTCCACGTTTCTCTCTCCTCCTCCTCCCTCCTCCAATCTGCCCCCTTGTCTCCCTTTATTGCAACGCACTTTTTCTTGCACTTGGAATGCGCTGCTGTCATGGAGGCTGAGTTAGAAGGCTTCCAGTTGAGCAGGGCATCTAATGAGCTCGTGGGTGGTTTGCATTAGCTCGTCAGTGAGCTTGGTTCAGCTTCGGGCTAGTGAAGAGGGCACGTAAGTCTTCTAGTGAATGCCCATGAGCATTGGGCTGGTTTATGAGGAGACTTGCTAGGCAGGGTGATCACAATGAATGCTTGTAGAGATTGTTTGTGATAGTAACAGCTCCCATGTTAAATGCAGGTGTTTGCACTGAGAATGGATGCCTATGGTCAGATGGGTGTTAGAGCAGAGCCCCGCAAGGCTAATGTGTTGAGATACTGATGCCAATTGAGAAAGGGAAGGGCATTGAATGTAGTAGGTTCAAATTCATTGTGTATCCTATTTGCTGGCTTTGGCTAGTAACATGTTCCGTGTGGGAATATGTTTTTGGTTTCTCCAAGAGATGGGTCACATGCAAGGAAGGGTTGCTAGGTAGACGTCACATCTTTGGTACAGCCTCATTGCTGAGTAGGCAGGGGTCAGGAATCCATGCTTGGAATGGGAAGTATCCCTGGAACTTCGAGAGGGATGGTATAGGTGTGGCTGCCATAGTGTTTGCTGTGTTGTGATGCCAGTTCTCTTATGGGAATCAAGTTGATGTATCAGGATATGCGCGACCCATAGGGTGAGAGACTATTGGTCATGGCAGTCCTGGTCAGAGGAGAAAGCTTGTGTATGCTTCCCTTTTTCTGCTTTGAGAAGATAGTTAGCTAAGTCGGCACTAGTGACAACTGTGGGGAACTGAGTGGCTGAGTGGGCTGCTAGTAACAGTTCCGGGCTGTGTGCAAGCTTCTTGGACTAGGGATGGAGACCTACTGTCAGTAGTGGTGAGAGCAGTGAACAATAAAGGCTATGCAGAGTATGTGGATGCTCAATGGGATGTGGAATGCCCCATTTGTAAGGAGGAATGTATCCTTTATGTAGCCTGGAATTCTGGCTCTCTCACTTAATTAAAGAAATACCGAAAGGGGCGCCAAGGTTTGGGGCCAATCTGTGTCTTTATCTTGCTGCAGGGGCACTCTAGCTCCCAATTTTCTGGCAATACTTTTGCTGAATTGTTAATGTAATAGTGTTGACTGGTTACTTGTTAGTTTTTACTGCCCTTTGATTTATTGAAGGCCGGTTTCACCCTAGGATATTCCAAACCTAAGCCTAGCTATGCTTTAACCGATGCCTCTTGGTAAGCTTTAAGTCCTAGCTAATCTCAGGCTAGTCCCTAGGTTTTCCATTCCCAGTACTAGACCCCGTAAGGTGCCAACTAAAAGTATTCTTAAAATATAAAAATATTGCAATATGCAAGCTATAACTTCTTAAGAAAGAACACAGCTCAGTTCCCTTCTTTAATGAAAGAACGACTGTTTTCTTCTTAGTTTTTTAGATGATTCGATTACGAGTTGTCTTAGTAAGGCTTTGCCCAAATGCTGCTCACATTTGGAGTACTTTGCCCTCAGAATTCGCTCTCTTTTGCTTGCATTGTAGGCCATCGTGCCATGGGGATATTTATTTCCAGGTATAGTTAGATTACACTTGTTTAGCCAAGCATTCACCTGTGGTGTTAATGCATTTCATTGGTTCAATGAACCATTCACAACATGTGAATTTTGTGGGCAGTTTATGAACTCTTTACAATGGCGTAGTGATGTATATGGGGTTCTTGCCAGTAGGATAAGCAACTATTTTCTATGGAGGTTTACCTCCTCATGGCTAAGAGATTTTTGGGGTTTCGTTATTGGGGAAGAGGTTCGTCTAGAAGAGATTGCTCCTAATACTTAGTGTGTGGGAATGCACGTGGTAGGCAGCAAGCCCAAGCGCAACAAGGAGCACCTGGTGCACTGACATGAGCAAAGAAGACGGGATGCTACAGATGCACAAGCCCTATCCTTGATTGCCTTATTTGTTAATAGGTCGATTACCTAATATCTTGAATCTTAGTGACATGATCTGAGGTGGAATCCCTTCATGTATGCCTACACAATTGAGTTGCCTTTTCAAAAATGACACTCCTGCCTCACTGCAAGGTTGATACATTGCCTTCAAAGTGGCCCAAGCATCTTCAAGGTCCAGCATGACCTTATATGTGCAGTTATGATACCTCTCAGGATTCATACTCATTCAGTGTGAATGAGAGTTTAGATTCATGGTATTTCGATAGTTGTGCATCTAGACACATTATGTCCTTAAAGTACTTTTTGCTAGGTTGTCATATGTCCCTATTGGCAAGAAAGTTTCTCGTGCCAACAATTCTTCTGAGCTTGTGAAAGGAATTGGGGAGATTGCTCACAGCTGCAGATGGCTGTGATCTCTGAATTTATGAAGTTCTTTTTGTCCCAGGGTTAAGAAGAACTTGCTTTTTGTCTCCTGTTTTACACAAAGAGGATATCTTGTTGGTTTTGAAGATGACAAACACATAGTTAGGGATAGAGAGTGATTGTGCCTTATGGTACTCTCTGTCAGGGTTTATATCAGCTTAAGGTGGTCACATGATTTTGCATTCTTGCATTGCTTCCTCTTCTACTTTTGCTATGCATTGCTTCCTCTTCTACATCAACTATGCATGATGCAGAGTTGTGGCATGCTAGGTATGGGCATGTCAATTATGGCAGCTTGATAGTTCTACAGAAATATCATATGGTTGATGCTTTGTTGAAATTGGAAGTTCCTCCCAAACATGTGTGAGGGTTTCATTTTGGGTAAGATGCAAGGTTATGCTTTTTCAAAAGATGGGACTATTCAGGCTGCTAAAAGATTGCAGCTAGTTGAGATGTATGCGGTTCAATGAGGATCTCTTCTCTATTTTGTTACTTTTATTGATGATTTCTCTAGTTTTGTTTCCACTCAGAAAAGAATTCAGATGTGCTTATGAATTTTCAGCATTTTGTTGCTATGGATGAAAATCAATGTGGTTGTAAAGTGTAGACCCTAAGTTTGGATAGAGGGGGGGATACATGTCCAATGATTTTAAATAATATTTGGCAGAAAAAGGCATTATACACCTCTCACTGTGCCATACACTCCACAACAGAACGGTGTGGCTGAAAGGAAAAATAGGTCACTCTTGAAACAAAGGGGCTGCCACATAAAATTTGGATGGAAGCTATAATGTGTGCCATTCATGTGTTGAAGTGGTGCCCAACCAAAGCTTTGCAGTCAATTGCACCTTTTGAGGCTTGGAATGGAAGAAAGTCAAAGTTATTTCCAGACATTTGGATACCCTAAGTATAGTCAAAGTTATTTCCAGTACCGGAAGATGTAGCGCTCCTCTATCTCAATTGCCATGGTGGGGTACAGCCTACAAGTCATGTCCTCCCCCGTAATCCCCTGCGGTCTCCCTATCTCCAATTGCAAGCGGTGTGATGATACTCTAAGCTAACAGATTGCGATATGCATGGCATGTGACATATGTTCGTTTAAGTGATTGGGCTTCTGAATGAAGCCATCATATTGTTAAAAGTAGAGCCTCATGGGAAACTCTTTTGGATCCAGCGATCTGATACATGTGTACATTTGAAGGAGTTCTGAGCAAATGAGTAGATTAGTGTCTTCCTTAATGAGAGATAGGAGTAGTGTGTTCCAAGCTATAGTCAAAGTACAAAGACGGTATATGTCAAAACCATGTGAAGTGAACTAGGGATGAGGCATGGATTCTATCTATATCTTTGCGTTTTTCCAAAACTTCTCCTCCACATGAGCCTTCGGAGGATTCCTCTAGATAGACCAGGCAACATGGCCATGCTCGGAGCCCACCACACCGTCCAGCAGTCCACCCCTAGAGAGGGCACTTGATAGACGTTTAAGACCCTAACTTAGAGGATCTTTGACACACAACAGCTCCAGATTTGAGAGATCATCCATAGATATAGGAGTCACCTACCATGGGCGATGGAGAACTTAGACAAAGAAGAGATAGTATGACAGTATAGTGTCTGCTGCATGTTTCGCCTTGTCACTCCACCACATGTATTTGGACACATTGACCTCATAATGTAATTCAAGTCTATAGACCCTTAGGGAGATGCTTTTGTTAGCTACACCTTTAAATTTATATGATTTTGACAGCTCCGACTTGAAACCAAATGTCACCTCTCAAACACACCAGACACGGTACGCAAGTACCGACGTCTCGTACATCGGAAGAAGCAAGCATTTCTTCGTCGAAATGAGGAGGAGCTGCTGCACATCTTGTACAGCAACAACTCTAAGGATTTTTGGCGGAGATTCCTTGAGCGTAGGTCTCCATCACCCCTCATCGACACGAGAGTCTGGCACACGTATGCACACCATCTTTATGATGTCCCACACCAGCCCACTGCAAATATCATACACACGTCGCCCACCACTTGCTCGTTGTTCACCAGAGGGGGAGTCAAGGACGCGGCATTGAAACTGCACAATGGCCGAGCTAAGGATCATGAGGGGCTATGCACTGAGTTTATCGCATATGGGATCGACACGTTAGCCCTGATCCTAGCAAAGCTATTCAATGACGTTGTTTGCCTTGGCTTTCCCAACACCTCGACACTCAACACCATCACCCCCATCCACAAGGGAGGGGATCCCATGGACCCGAGTAACTACAGGACTATCATGATTGGACATGTGATGTCCAAGATCTATGCAGGTGTATTGGATGCGTCGGTCAGCTTGTTCGCAGAGATGAGAGGGCTCAGAGCAGAGGGTCAGGCCGGTTTCAGGCGAGACCATGGGACTATGGATCACATACTCACACTCAGGAGTGTCATTGAGGAGGCCAGATTACGGAAGGAGAGGGTATATTGCTGCTTTGTGGATTTCCGCAAAGTCTTTGATACAGTACCTCGAGCTCGTCTCATCACATGCCTACAGACACTGGGATTTGATCAGGAGATCATCTGGGCAATCATGGCACTGTATGAGAGAGTCGCAGGCCAAGTTCGGACAGATGAGATCTTGAGTACCATAGGAGTCAAACAGGGTTGTCCCTTATCACCGACCCTGTTTGGCCTCTACATCGATGAGCTTGAGACTTTTACAGAGATTATTGTCTTCGTATTTCGGAGAAGGGATTCATCACACCACCGGGGTACACGGAGCTTCATATGCCTCACTCACTACGGATCTCCATCGGACTTTGGGTATCATCACACCGCCTCCGCATAGAGAGCGGCAGAGCAGAGGGGATTCCTAGGGAGCATTGCTTATGCATATTGTGCGATTGTCGAGAGGTCGAGTCGGAGGAGCATTTTATTTTCAGGTGCCTAGTGTACTACGAGATCTGAGGTCGCTACCACTACCTCTTCAGAGACAGCTCCGGGCTCCTTTCTAGATTCCTCGCCTACCCAGATCAGAGATGCCTCGCGGCCTTCATTCACGAGGGGGTTCCGACACAGAGAGTACTTACTGAGGCGATGGGGCTTGGCCACATCATCAGACACCTCTCAAGGCAGGATCACAGAGTTCTTCGCATCGAGTGACATTGATCGTCTAGTCTCTAGCTGTAGACGTGACAAAGACCCCGACCCACACAAATCACTCTGGGGGACCTCCCGTCATTGTTTAGACCCGGGATACGTCCCACGGGAGTCACGGTGGCTCTGGTCTTGTGTTGAGCCTCGTCCAGGAAACCATGATGTACAACACCCCTTGACGGGCATCAGCGTCCCATCACCGGCTATGCACTAGCTAGGGCGACATGACATACGGAGGATTGTGCTCCGCTCCAGTCCTTTTCTTTTCATTGTTACATCCATATGTATTTGATTTGATTATGTATGATCAGTTTTAGGATTCAGCATGGGTGATGATGCTCGTTTTAGTAGCTCCATCCTTACTGTGATTTGTATTAGGTTTTCTTTTAGTCTCATAGACCATCGGTCTTCTGAAGACTCTAATAAAATTTATTTCTTTCTTTCTTTCTCTTTTTGGTGTGTCTATTCAACTACATTAATTGCAAAATATTCCTAGAGTCATAGTTAAGTGTTTTGGCTGGTTCATCCAATATGAAAGACATTAAGAGTAGTATGACTTTCACTGGAAAATTCGTATTATAGCTTATATAATTGGTAATTAAACATTTGGCTGTCTTGTGGCTCAATAGGTGTTCAGAAAGAGAGGATGTTACCTGATGATATGTACATATTGGATGCGGATGGTAATATCTTGTCTGCTCCATCGCCCAAGCCTGCACCTCATAAAGCTCCAAAATGCAGCGAATGTGCTCCCTTGTTTATGAAGGTATCTTCTTTCAAGGTGCTAGCTAAATATGAAACCTTTTAAGCAGTATTTGATTCCTATCATTCTATCAAAGTCACCATTCAAAATTTGATAACCTCACCTAGGTAATTCCTATACTTTCTTTTATTCAGTCTTTATTCCTCTGTACTATTATCAAACAGAATGTCCACACGTTTTTCTTGCTGTTGTGCCCCCCCATACATCAAAATTGTTGATTGGTTAATTGCACACAACTGGCTATATTGCAAAAAGTTTTGGAGAGTTGGGTTGATTGTACTACCGAGTGCACATGAACATCTTCAAATAAAAAATTTACATCTCAGAACAGTTTGGATGTTTTGCAGAAAAGCACTAAAAGATGAGGTTTTTGAATGTAAGAAATCTAACTTTTATCCTTTCTTGTTCAGGCATATAAAATGCGAAATGCAGGAGCTGTTATTCATAGTCATGGATTAGAGACATGCTTAGCAACAATGATCAACCCTTCAGCAAATGAGTTTCGTGTAGGTGGCAAAATTTTGCCTGATTTTTAATTTCAAAAGAGAACTGTTAGGCTTTAGATTTGATAGAGATGTGCTGTTTTTTAATATGTTTTTATATGTTTATAATGCTATTATTTTTGCAGCCATTGTCTTTACAGATCTATTGAAGGCTTTCAAATTTTTGCTGACTGTCGCTTTTTATGTATGCTTACATTTGTTGTTTCGGGGCTCTCTTAGATCACACATATGGAGATGATCAAAGGCATTATTGGTCATGGGTACCATGATGAACTTGTTGTGCCAATAATCGAAAATACTCCTCGTGAATATGAATTAACAGATTCACTTGCAAAAGCGGTATGCCTTCATATATTTTGATGCACACTTTCCATGTGTAGAATTTCAGGGGGAGTATCATTTATTGTATTTTCTGGTGGTTGCCATTTCTTTCTTATTGTGTTATGAAAAGGATGGTTTGTTCTTTTGTCTTTTAGGGGAGAGGATCATAGTCCTTGTATTTTCTGGTGGGGTTTATGGCATTTCTTTCTTATTGTGCTATGGAAAGGATGGTATGTGCCATCCTTTAGGAGCACTGTGAAGTGTTATGTTTGTGTGTGTCTTTGTGTGCGTGTGAACAGATATATATGCGTAAAATAGATTATATGGCATTCACCTGTTGGGAGCTTCTTCTTGAGGGGACATGGAGGGATAGTCAGCATATTTATGTTACAGATCACCTTTGTTAGAATTCATTTGGAAAAGAGGCTTGGACCCTTGTTTGCACTCTAGGATGAATGTGACGTCCTGAATTTGGAAGATTTAGAATAATCTAGAAAGATATAGAAATTTTCAAGAAGCAGCATAATATTCTAGGGTTGAGTCAACAAGAACTTAGTACGAAGGCCTTTGTATAAATGGATCGCTCAAGTATGTGTGGGTGTGTGGATTTGTATGTGTGAGAAGGATATGTTTATACTATGGTCTACACCCATTGTTGGGCGTTGATGATGTCGGTGGGGATATCATAGTAGCTAGTCCCTGCTATGCATGGAGTTTACAGTTTTCAACCTTATGAGTGACTATCATGAGACTGAAACTGCACTATGTGTTGTGCTTTTAGAGGATGAGTGTGAAGGATTTTGGGCGACAGAGACTCCATGAACTCCGTATGCAAAGAGATAGAGGGACCAAGGAATTGCAGGCTAAGGCGCAATGGATTGTGACCTGCATCGATGATGGTTGTCCTGAAGGAGTTAGACAATTGATGCTTGCTGCAGATGTTCGTCAATCACTGATCTTCTGCTTTGTGAGGGAAGAGAAGTTATCCTAAAGGAATCGAAAGCCTCTTTGACATGGTTGTGATCTTATGTTGATTTGATCGCGGGAGATTTCTGAATACTGATAGAGAGGGAGAGGAGGAGTCGCTGTTGCAGCTTTGCAGGAATATGAGCTGTTGTTCTTGATGGAAGCTCAGGAGTGTGGGCTGTGGGTTCATAGTATTTAGAGTCTGACTGTTTTCTGAGTTTTGGGGGGAAGTTCAGTTCTAAGTTCAGTCTGTTTCGGGCTGTGTAGTCTTTTGTCTCTCTTTGAGTTTGTGTGATCCATGTTCAGTCAGTTTTTTTTTGTGGGGGTTTGTCTCGGTGCCTATTACAAAGACACATACTTTGGAATTTGGTTCATAAGCTCATCATCTACGAGCCCACATTGCAGCTGATCCCTATGAAGTCTCAGCTATCTGACGTGGTGAAGTACATAATTCTTGGTTGTCTTTCCTTTTTTTTTTCTTACCATCTTTTTTGGCGATCCTGCTAGGGACATGAGGAGTTTTGAATTGAGATTGGGTACTCAAGACAGAGTGGCCCAGAAGATTGGCTGGGAAATGTTGCTTAAATTTCTGTGTGGTTAGGGATTGAAACTATGAAGACAAAGCCTCGCATGAGAGTGATTCATCGTGAGTTATGTGGGGAGTGTGGACACAGGAGAGATAGATGCCTTGATGTTGAACTTCGGGTGATACGTCTCCGTGCTAAGGTTCAAAAGGCTTTGAAAGTGATTGGTCTTAGGAAGAAGAATGTCAGTCAGATGCAGGGTAAGTTTTCTTTAGTAGAGTGATTATTTTCGTTTTCTTCCCAAAAGAGGTTGGGTGGTATTTCTGGTTGGAAGTGTGTTTGAGTTAAGTTAGCCAAGAGGAGAGATGGCTCATCAATTCAATTTCTTCCCATTCGAAAGTACAAAAAAGATTCCTTTCTGCCAATTCTGAATTGCACCTACCTTCCTCAACCACGGTCTTCCAAGAATCAAAGGATAAGCTCCCAACCCCGCAGGCATCACATGACAATCCACTCAACATGAAACACTGAATGCCTCAACCTCCAGACCACTATCCCTAAAGTCTTCACCTTGGAGTGGTTTGCCATTCTGATGTGATAACTAGAGGAGCGGGATATCTTCAGTCCTTATCTCTCCACACAAGCCTGAGTAATCACACAAATCTGTTCACCCCCATCTATATCGATGTGGTAAGCAAGGCTGAAGTTTTAGATTCAGCAAGTGAAGAGGAAGAGAGAAGCGAAACCAGCAGTGAGGATGAGAGTTTGGTGACTTCAGAAAGTGTTGAAGGAACAATAGCATTGGTGGATTTGGTAGATGAGGATTCACAGGTGGATTTTGTGGGGGCAGCAGGGTTCGGTGAGGAAGAGGTGGATAGGTTTAAGGTTATCGAGGATTTAATGCAGCCCAAATGTTCTCAAGAATCAACCTAGGTGTTGATTGAGCAATCATTGAATCCTGATCTCAATGTTGAGGAGAAAGAAGAATATTTGAAGATGTTGCAGAAATACCCCAATTTGTTTATCACCTCTTATGAGGAGATCAGGGGATTTAAAGGGAAGCCTATGAGGATTGAGCTGAAGGAAGGTGCCAAACCTGTTTTTCAAAAAATAAGGAGATTAAGCCCGGAACAGAGAGATGTGCTGAAGGAAGAGGTAGATAAGCTTCTTAAGTGATAATAATGTTGGTCAATTAAATCCTAAGAAGACTCAGTTAGCTCAGACCAGCATTAAAATATTGGGACATATTGTATTTGAGAATGGGATGATTGAGCCAGATCCAGGTAAAGTAAAAGCTTTAGTTATGCTGTCCTCTCGTGAGAATACCAAGCAGTTGCATACCTTTCTCCAGAAGGTGAAGTATCTATCGAGATTTATCTCAGATTTTATATCCTCTTCAGCAGGTGGTAAAATCCGAGCCTCTGAAATGGATGACAGAGAGTGAAGAGGTGTTTGAGGTAGTTAAGGAATCCTTGACTCATATTTCAAGTGTAAAGCCTCTAGATTATTCCAAGACTTTTTATGTGAATCCGTCTGTAGGACCAGATGCTATTGGTGCTATTCTTTTGCAGTAGGGAGAGGGTTTCAGATATATGAGGCCAGTCTATTATGCGAGTAGGGTGAAGAGTGAATTAGAAAGGAAGTATTTAGCGGCTGAATTGGTCCTGGCTAGCCTCTTGTATGTCTGTAGGAGATTTCGGTCTTATCTATTGTCTAGGCCTTTTGTGGTTCTCACCTCATGTTCACTATTGCCTCATATGTTGAATAGTACAAACATCTCCAGGAGCATGTTTAAATGGATAGTAGTTACATGAGTACTCTTTTACCTTCTTGGTTGAGAACTCTACCAGAGCTTCCTTGGCTGATCTCCTCACCTGTAAGGAAGGACCTATTTTAGTTGAAGATGTGGAGAAGAATACTGACATGAATGAAGAAAAAATACTAGAGGATGCATTTGTTTTACACTTTGATGGATCTTACAAAAAAGTTTAAATAAAAGTGCAGGAGGAATTGTCATTTATGATCCTGGAGGAAATGAGATTCGGAAAATGGGAATTCAGCTTGAAGCCAGCAGTAATAATGAAGCTGAATATGTAGCCCTCTTCGAAGGTTTGAAAGTATGCATTAGTCTGGGTATTAAGAGACTCATGATTAAGGGAGACTCTGTTGGTTGTGAAGCAAATTTTAGGTGTCTGGAAGGTTAAGCATGTTCATTTGAAGGGATGGATAAGTGCGGTGAAGAAACTGTTAAATCGATTGGATGCCTGGACACTCCAGCATATTGAAAGAGGTAAAAATGTAAATGCACATGATGCTGCGCAGGAAATTACAGCAGCTTATGTTGATGCAGTAGGAGTGCAAGAGCCCTTATACAAAGGAAGGGAGACATAAGCTTGTGAGGAAAGCTTCCTGTTAACTAGTAAAGTGCCTGAAGAAGTTCCGAAACAAAGAAAATACAGATTTATTAAAAGCTGTACTTATTATTGTCTGATAGATGATGTTCTTTACATGAAAGGGGCTGATCTGGTGCTCAGAAGAATTCCCTGGCATGAGGAAGTTTTTCATATTCTACAAGCTAATCATGAGGGAGTATGTGGAGGACATTTTGCTTTCAAAATCATGCTGAGGAAAATACTTACAGAAGGATATGTGTGGCCATCCCTCCAGAGAGACGTAAGACATTGGTGTAGGTCATGCCTACAGTGTCAGCAAATGAGTAAGAGGATCTTACATCCAGAACTCAGAAATATCATGCTTGCTTATAATATTTTTGAGAAATGGGGAATAGATGCCATTGGTCCTCTACCCATGACAGCCAGGGGAAATTGTCATATGCTGATAGCTGTGGATTATTTGACGAGATGGGCTGAAGCACGAGCAATACGGGCTGTCAATGCGAAATCTGTATGTAAATTAGTGTATGAGGATATTTGCTGTAGATTTGGTGTGCCACTGGAGTTGCTTTCTAATAGAGGTCCAGGTTTCAGGAGTGATTTGATGGATTTATTATGTGGAAAGGTGAAGATTAAACACAGATATGCAAGTCCCTATTACCCTGAATGTAAATGGGATGAATGAAAAATTTAATGGTGTGTGTACTAATATCATGGGAAAGATCATGAGAACCTATGAGAAGGAGTGGGATCTTGCTTTGCACTTGGCTTTATGGGCTTACAAAGTTGCAATAAAAGAAGGCACCCAGTTTTCACCATTTCATCTTGTTACGGGAAAGAAGCTCTATTACCCTTGGAAGTATAAATTCCTGCATTACAGATGTTAATGAAGATAAACGAGGATTCAAATTCTACTTTTCAGAACCGGTTATTGGATTTGCAGGAAGCACAACTAGACAGACAAAAGGCGATGGAACATTATGCTTTAATTCAAGAGGAGAATCAGATACGTGTTGACTGGCTCGTGATATATATGTCGCCCTGCTTTCCCAACGGACTCACAGTCATAGCCCTCCAAGGTTAGACAATAAAAGTCGAGCGACAGCCTCGCTATCAGATTTCAACGTCGCTTGCTTTTGCGCAACGTTCGTCCACCTTTTCGATAACCAGCGCTCTGATACCAAATGATATGAACTTCCTACTTACTACAGCAGATCACGGGAGTAGCACCACAGAATATCCTCCCAGCCAAATCCTTGCTAGAGCGTGAGAGCTCTTAGAGAAAAAAAATCATGTAAAGGTCCATTCTCCTTCTCTCACTAACTCCAGCAAGCCCCATCTCCCTAGATGGATCTAGATGCCACATGTCATCATCATAGGGCCTTTCCTAATGCATCTTTTCACCCCTCTCTTGGGATACTTTAATTTCCTTTGCCCCTAGGCACATTGCTTGCATTAGGCCCTTAGTCTTAGATCCACCTAGTTTGGTGCTATCAGCCCTCACCTAGGACCTTGACATTAATTCCCTCCCGATCATTTACATGAAGCGCAAACAAATATATTACAAACGTAGATCCTTAAGGGAAATGTCGACTGATTCTTCCGAGGTCATGCCACCTCAGCTAGAGCGTAACAATGTAATGAAGGGGGGAAATGGGCTAATTTAGAGGCCCTTTAGAGGGATTTTAGGTGGGACATGTGGAGGGACTATATAAGTCTCCATCCACCACTCATTGTATACCTTTTGATGTGACATCTAGTCCTATCTACTCCCTCCTCCCTCCTACGTGCTGCCTACTCTCTTTCCCAATCTCTCTCTATCTCTCTCTTTCCCTCACTTTTCCTCTCTCTCATCCTCTCCCTCTACCCCTTCCTCTCTTTCTTCCCCTTTATCTCTCTCCCTCCTACCAATTCTACTCCTTTCTCTAATTTTCCCTTCCTCCTTTCATTGCAATTGGTATCAGAGCTCTGACCCTGACACCTTTGCTTTTCCCATTTCACCTATTGAAATGGTGTTGCAGAGCATTGAACCTGACGACAATTTGCTAAAGAGAGAACTACAGAAGAAAAGATTGGTCTTTTGTTGTGCGTCAATGATAATCGATGATTGCAGCTAGGACACGAAGTCTTGGTTAACAGAAGTTAGCGACGCAACAAGCCAACATCAGAGGCCCCGCGCGTCAACGATTTGCGCTACCACCTAGTAACTTTGCACGAACGGACCAAGCAATGCCTAAAAGACCACCACTACATCTAGCTCTTGTTTGCTTCAAGCGATATCAAATGGGAGCACATCAGCTCCACTCAAATCTGGCACAGACCGAATAATCCATCGCATGTGGCGTAGGGAATGAATCGTCAATGGGAACATCGCCTGCCACCTATTGTTGAATTTGGAAGCCCATGAATCTGCATCTGCTCTTGCTGTCGCCTATCCGCCGTTGTGCAAAATGGGCCGCCATCCATCGCCCTTCGTTGATGCTGCTTAGCATCCCCGTCATTGATAGGAGCCCAGCCCGTTCCGTCTAGCCCAAACGTATCTAAGCCAGGCCCATTCCGTCCATCGCCTATTGCTGATCACCCATGCAACGCCCTCGCCTCTGCTCGTTGCTGCTTGTCCTCGCCGCCTTGCAAACCTTAGCCTACAAGGTTCTCTACCTAGGTGAGACTAATAGGCGGTTAGTTGGTTGGTTAGGTTAGTAGTTAGGGTGTGGTCTGGTTAGTTAGGTTGATACTTGGTTAACTGAATTGTGTTGAGTTAAATTAGGACCTAGGTTAGTTTGAGTAAGTGGGAGTCAGGTTAGGTCAATCTAACTGGGGTTGGATTAAGTTAGGTTTGGTTAGGTTAAAACTAAGTCAGTGTCCTAACGGTTGTAGCTGCCCTAGGTTAGTTGTACTAGTCCTAGAGTGACTTAGGGAAACCCCCCCCCCCCCCCCCCCCCCCCCCAATCTGCCATTGCCCCATTCTTAGGGATCACATCTGCCATTGCTATGTAGGATAAGGGTAAGCAGCCCGCACCCTAGCATGGGGATCAGTCAGATAGCCATGATGAGTTCTTGGGCCCACGCAGAGGGTTTATGGCTGATGCATGCAGTGCCTATGAGCATGTACCCTAGCATGGGGATTATACTGATTTGGGTGATGCTTTTTCTGTGCCGCAGAGCACTTTCTTGACAGATAACCAGCCACCTTTTGGCTCACAGTTTCCTGCTTCTATCCAGGCTGGGCCGTCTATATTGGGTCGACCTTTGGGTATGCATTCGTTTAGTACTGCACCCGTGAGCGTGCTTGGATCTGGTTTTGGGTTATAGGGCAGCTGGGAAAGAGGTCAGTCCTCTTCTCAGGCTTTTACCGCACCATCTTTTCAGAGGGATGTCTTTGGAAGGCAGACCCAGCCAGGGCTGCATGTTTCTATGGCTCCGTTAGTGAACACCTTTAGTCAAACACAGCCCGTGCATCAGGCTGGTGGTGTTACTACGCAGCAGAATGCTGTAAATGGGCAGCAAGTGACCACATACGATATGCTCTCAGATGCCTTACGCTCTTACAGAGTCTTGCCTGAGGAAGTGTAGGATGAGATGCCCTTTCCTCCATATGTGAGCCTTAAGTGTGAGGATGCCCGACATTCTGGTGGGTACAATAAGCAGTATGCTGCCAAGGATGTGAAGGATAAGCTCTCGGTGCATAAGTTTAAAGGGGACACTCACACTCCCAATGAGTTGGAGGAGTGGCTCACGAAGCTGGAAGACTGTTTCCGCTTCCCAAGTGTGATGAGGAGCACATCATTTTTGCAGGTATGCATATGCATGACTATGCTCACACATGGTGGCCTCCAAACCTAAGTGGGAGGTTGTATCTATATTTCTAGTTTCACATTTAGACATCTTCTTTTTTACTTCTTTAAAAGGGAATTCTTTACAAATGACTTGCTTTGGCATAGAGGAAATATGAATTCAACAAGTTTTTATACAAGATGGGTTGGTATACAGAAAAATGTTCCCTATATAGAATAAATGATCATGTTACCTAGACGTTCCTTAGCAAGGTCCATCTCAAGACTTAAGGATTTAAGATTATTACTTTCTCAACCCAATATGACCACCTATTTATTGACATAAATATTCTGACTAATTACAAAAGGAGAGGGATCAAGTAGGTGAACCCAAACTAAAAATTTTGTAGACTCGGGACCATCAAGTGACAAGAAGGGGCCCCAACTCTCCAAATACATTGTTAGATTTCTTGTCAGCAACAATCCTAGCTTCTCATTGAGAGAGCCATTTCTGAGTTCTCAAGTAGGAAGACCGTTTGGCCTTTTTGTAGGAGTCAAATGTAGGTTACAATAAACTATCCATGAGCTTCTCACAAAATTTGCCTTGTCTCTCTATCTTTTGTGTCACCGTCACCTCTTGATGTCTCTCTATGATGTTCCATCTCGATCAACTAGAGACTATTGTAAACCTAATCATGAAAATGGATCAAGTAAGAAAGTCGCACAAAACTATGCCCCTCCTGAAAATGGCACTAGTATTATCCATGAATCTCGAAGTAGACTTGGCAAGAACATAAGAAGTGCTCCTCTATCTCTACCTCCTCCAATGTGCATAACTTGTAAACCCATTGCTCTCTAGGTGTGCTCGTGGCTTTCCATGCCTCAATCTTGAGGTGGTGAGACAAGACCAACATCTTCCCAGTGGTAATCCTTAGTGCATGTGAGACTCATCTGTCCTCCAAGTATTGGGGCCTAACAATCACTCCATCCTCTGTTACTCTCAAGACTAATCATGATAGAATTAGATCTTGGTGGGGAACTCATGCCCCCCCCCCCCCCCCTTAAGTTCATGACATATAGAGCTGGAGTAGATCCAACCATATGACACAATTGATCTCATAGTTCTTGATTTGTATCAGCCTTTTGATGTGGATTGTGATGCCTGTGGAGAGTGTTGGGGCTGTATTGCACCAGAATGGTCAAGCAATCCACAATTGGCCTTAGTTGATAAATTTTCATGATGTACAAAGCTTTTTGGGTCTATGTTCGTGCCATAGACGGTTCATATGTCATTTTGCTGAGATTGCTTCACCCCTTTATGCATTGCAGAAGAAGGGAATGCCTTTTAGATGGGTGGAAGAAAAAATTGTAGCATTTGCAATGCTGAAAGAAAAGCTCACTTCGGATCCAACGTTGATCATGCTAGATATCCGGAAAGCTTTTGCTGTCCAGTGTGATGCATGTGAAAAGAATGGTCTTGGTGCAGTTATCATGCAGGATGGACGGGTTGTTACCTATGAGAGTAGAATTTTGCAAGATGCTGAGAAAGAAAGAAAGAAAGAAAGTTTATTAAAGTCTTCGGAAGACCGATGGGTCTATGAGACTGTGAAAATCCTTATACAACGAGCTGTGGTAGTGGAGCTACTAAACGAGAATCCATACCAATGCAAAATGCAAAAATGCAGAATGGCAGTACAACATAGTCATGTCGATGGTCGACTATATATCAATCTCAGCATCATCATCCCGAGCAACAGCAAGATATCAGGATGGATGAGGCAGTGGAGGCATGAAGTTGGCAATAGAGTGCTGTCGGCCACTCAGAGGTGCGGTCCTGGCACGTCTCCTGGTCGTAGCTCTGCGTCTAACCAGGGCTATTTTGACCTCCGTCGGTCGGGCTCCGACTCTAAACAAGGAGGGGATGTCTCCAAGTGTGATCTGTGTGTCGACCCTCTGTTTGAGCTGTCGGGTCATGGGCTCTGGGTCACAGTCATGTCCAGGCCTCGTCTTGTTGGGGTCCATGTGATCTAGCTGAAAGAACTCCGTGATAGAGCTCTGAGAGGGATCAACCGAGGAAGAAGTCTGCTTCTGTCTCCGTGCTCGGAGTATCCTCTCGCGGTGTCTAAGTGCCTCATGAATGAAACCTCCCAAACACCGCTGGTCTGGGTAGGAGAAAGAAAGAAAGAAAGAAAGAAATTTTATTACAGTCTTCGGAAGACCGATGGGTCTATGAGACTGAAAGAAAACCTGATACAAATCACAGTAAGGATGGAGCTACTGAAATGAGCATCATCACCCATGCTGAATCCTAAGTCTGATCATACATAATCAAATCAAATACATTTGGATGTAACAATGAAAAGAAAAGGACTGGAGCGGAGCATAATCCTCCGTATGTGATGTCGCCCTAGCTGGTGCATAGCTGATGATGGGATGCTCGTGCCCTTCAAGGGGTGGTGTACGTCTTGGTCTCCTAGACGAGGCTCGACGCAAGACCAGAGCCACTGTGACTCCCGTGGGACGTATTCCGGGTCTAAACAATGACGGGAGGTCCCCAAGAGTGCTCTGTGTGTCCCCTCGATGTCTCGTGTGTCGTACTGCGGTCGTCGGGTCGGGGTCTCTGTCACGTGTGCGGCTACGGATTGGATGATCAATGTCACTCGATGGGAAGAACTCTGTGATCTTGCTCTGAGACGTGTCTGATGATGTGGCCAAGCCCCGTCGCCTGAGTAAGTACTCTCTGTGTCGGACCCCCTCGTGAATGAAGGCCACGAGGCATCTCTGATCTGGGTAGGTGAGGAATCTGGAACGGAGCCCGGAGCTGTCTCTGAAGAGGTAGTGGTAGCGACCTTGGATCTCGTAGTACACTGGGCACCTGAAAATAACATGCTCCTTCGACTCGACCTCTTGACAGTCGCACAATATGCATAAGCGATGCTCCCTAGGAATCCCCTCTGCTCTGCTGCTCTCTATGTGAAGGCGGTGTGATGATACCCGAAACTGTCCGATGGAGATCCGTAGTGAGCGAGGCATATGAAGCTCAGTGTACCCCGGTGGTGTGATGAATCCCTCCTCCGAAATACGAAGACAATAATCTCTGTAGAAACTCAGCTTCACTGGAAGCTCCGTCGGCTCCAACCAGGTCCTAAAGGTGTGTAGCTGCAAGAGATCCTCACGAATGACCTGGTTGGTGTGTGGCCCGAGCGGGATGGTGGGTGGGAGTACGGAGGGGCGTCTAAAATGTACTGAAAAGGAGGTATCCTATCGATGTGGAACCCTAGTCTCACAAACCATATGTGAGTTCGTGCATACCAGCATTGCTCGTCTCCCTCTGCTGCCAACCTCATGGAGGAATCGAGAGCCAATCATGGCAACCTCTGTCTCCCTGATGTGCAGTTCCCATATGATCTAACCCGGTGTAGATATATAATGGTCTGAAAGGCTGCATCTAGCTGGAGTGGAGAAGCACCAAATTCGGCCTAAATGATGTGATGTGGTACAGACGGTATCCCTCGGATCATCAGTGAGAGCATGAGGATCTGCAGGCGCTCCACCTGTGTCCACTCTATCTCTGACATGTCAGGCCCCCAACAAGGGCTGCCATACATACCGGTTGGTCGGACCAAGGAGTGGAAGAGAAGCGCCTTGGTCCGAGGGTCCTGGAAGTGGGAGTGGAAGCATTGTCTCTCTAGCCGAGCTAGTGAGGCGTATCCCTTGCTCAGTCTGGCCTACATCGCTGGTCTCATCATGAAGATCGGGTCGGAGAAGATGACCCCCAAGTAAGTGTATGAGGATACGATCTCAACTGGTGACCCTCCGAAAGTAAAAATAAACTGCTTCCATTGCATGTTTGCTCGAGAGGTGTTAAAGATGATGACCTTGGTCTTGCCAAGGTTGACCTCCAAATCATGGGATAAACAAAAAGGCTGTAGTGCATCCAGTTGTCGCTGGAGCCCCTCGGGTGTGGACGACAAGAGTGCCATGTCATCTGCATAAAGAAGAATCCTGATGATGATCCTGGCAAGTGAGCAACCGGTCCCTCCAAACGCCCCCATGAAAGTCTCAAGCTCATCAATGTAGAGGCCAAATAGGGTCGGTGATAAGGGACAACCTTGTTTGACTCCTATGGTACTCAAGATCTCATCTATCCAACCTGCGCCTATCCGAACTCGACTGCGACTCTCTCATACAGTGCCATGACTCCCCAGATGATCTCTTGATTAAATCCCAGTGTCTGTAGGCTTGTGATGAGACGAGCTCGAGGTACTGTGTTAAAGGCTTTGCGGAAATCTACAAAGCAGCAATATACCCTCTCCTTCCGTGATCTGGTCTCCTCAATGACACTCTTGAGTGTGAGTATGTGATCCATAGTCCCATGGTCTCCCTTGAAACCGGCCTGACCCTCTGCTATGAGCCCTCTCATCTCTGCGAACAGGCTGACCGACACATCCAATACAGTTGCATAGATGTTGGACATCACATGTCCAATCATGATAGTCCTGTAGTCACTCGGGTCCATGGGATCCCTTGCGTTGTGGATGGGGGTGATGGTGTTGAGTCTCCTGGTGCGAGGGAAGCCAAGGCAAACATCGTCATTGAATAGCTTTGCTAGGATCGTGGCTAACGTGTTGATCCCATATGTGATAAACTCAATGCATAGCCCCTCGTGATCCTTAGCTCGGCCATTGTGTAGTTTCAATGTCGCGTCCTTGACTCCTCCTCTGGTGAACAATGAGCAAGTGGTGGGGCGACGCGTGTATGAGATCTGCAGTGGGCTGGTGTGGGACATCATAAAGATGGTGTGCATACGTGTGCCAGACTCTCGTGTCGGTGAGGGGTGATGGAGGCCTACGCTCAAGGAATCTCCGCAAAAAATCCTTAGAGTTGTTGCTGTACAAGATGTGGAGCAGCTCCTCCTCATTTCGACGAAGAAATGCCTGCTTCTTCTGACGTACGAGACGTCGGTACTTGCGTACTGTGTCTGATGTGTTCGGGAGGTGACATTTGGTTTCAAGTCGGAGCTGTCGGCGATAAGCCTTGCACTCTGCATCATACCAATTGTTGCAAGGTGCAGAACCAAGAGGTGGTGGTCTAGTGGACCGTGTGGTATGGGGAAAGATTTGGAGGGCAGCCTTGTGGAGTGTGCGACTAATCAGGGCAGCACGGTCCTCTATGAGTGGTATGTGATCGATGTAGGTTAGGAGTCTGTTCAGGCGTCCATAGTAGGCTGGTGAGAGGTGGTGATCAAAGTGTATGTCGTGGTAGGTGTCGTCCTTCCTATGTGGTGTGGCTAAGCGTGGGGTGGTGATAGTGAAGAATAGGTATGTGTGATCAGTTCCTGGAGGGAGTGGTGCTATGGTGAAGTTGGTGATACATGAAGTGAAGGTAGGGGATCCCATGATGTAATCTACTACACTAGTGCCCCTCGCGTGTGGGAAGCAAGTAAAGCCACCTGAGGAGGGCCATAGGTCAAGCCCGTTGTAGATGATGAGATCATGCATCCTGCCCAGATCAAGGAGTGCGTGTCCATATGGTGTAACAGGAACGTGTCGGTCCGATGAGGTCTTGGTCATACTTGCTCCGTCTAGGTCCATGTCTGGTAGCATGATAGAGTCGTTTTGGAAGTCCAAGGGTGGTGCCTGGCGCGTGCTCGTCCTGGCGTTGAAGTCCCCAACAAGGAGAACTTCCCCGCGGGCTGAAATGTTTGGGATATCCTGATGTAAGGGTGCATATGGCGATGTCTCACCCTCCTCTCGTGCCTCTCTGGCGAGTGGGATGTGTCTGGCGGGAAGTAGCATATTGCTATGAAAAGGTCATGGGTGTCTGTGCGTCGGATCCGGATCCACATGAATTGGGAGTGTGCGTCCTTCCTCTCAATAAAGATGGCTCCAGCGAGGGAAGACCTGTACAATACTGCGACCTCGCCTGATTCTCGAACTCCTCCTGTATCCCTCGTCTCATCCTTGAAGGCTGACTCCCATGTGTAGCCAGTGACTATCGGTAGTGGACGCTCTTGGCTCTGGTGTGTCTCCGTGTAAAAGACTATGTCTCGTCTTGTATAAGACTCCGAGAAGTTTCCTGGGTTTGACCATAAGGTACCATTACAGTTCCAAATGGTGCAATCTAGGGTCTCGGAATCCTAAGTCTCATAGGCCCCGTCCCCCTAGGGGGTACGGGTGGGAGCCCGACGGGTGCCGGTCAACAACCTACCATCTCGGGACCACGGCCCATTTTCCCTCCCTGCGAACAACATCCCCCTGCTGCAGAAGAACTCGTCGCTCCTGAATCTGTAGTGGTGTCAAATCCTTGTCCATGGACAGGGTGGGATGCTCTCGTAGAGCGGCTCGGCGTCGAAGTGTCGCTAGTTGAGCATGTGAATCTTTGAAGCGAATGACTAGGGGCTGCTCTCGGTTGGGATCTCTCCCAACATGCCATGCTCCCTCTATATCATGATGTCCCCACCCTCTGTACAACCTCAGTAGCCCACCTTCATTCCAACCCCTCTCGAGATCCAGCTCCCACCTGGATCAAGACATCTTAGGCCCCCACCAGATGCTTGGGACTCCCTATTGGTTGAGATACACAGCATCCGGGTCCGTCAGGTAGAGCTGACACATTACACCCAGGAGCAGGCCCGATACACCTAGGAGCAGGCCCGATACATACACGAGCAAGGCACCCTTATCCAGGGACTCAGGCACGACATCACACAGCTTCGAGAGGACCTCGGGACCCTCAGAGCAGCGCCTGGAGGGACCCCAGTCACAAAGATGGAGGGACTCCCTATTGGCTAAGATACACAGCATCCGGGTCCGTCAGGTAGAGCTGACACATTACACCCAGGAGCACGCCCGATACACCCAGGAGCAGGCCTAATACATACACGAGCAGGGCACCCTTATCCAGGGACTCAGGCACGACATCACACAGCTTCGAGAGGACTTCGGGACCCTCAGAGCAGTGCCTGGAGGGACCCCAGTCACAAAGATGGAGGCACAGATAGCCACGATACAGTCCGCTATAGCAGAGACGACTAGATGGGTGGACGTGGCGAAACGAGAGCCCGCAAAGGCAACCGTTTCAGCCGCCATACAGGAGCAGCAGCAGAGGGCTTCGAAGGCCCTCAACATCCCGATACGAGGGATCAGGGAGACAGCACCAGCACCACTACGACGCCCATGGAGGAGGCGATCACCTTTGTGACCACTACCATGGGGGTCCCGGCGGGATGGTATGTAGGAGTGGCGAGGCCGGATGAGGTGATGAAGGGTGGTTGATTGAGAGGTAGAGGTGATACGAGGGGAAAGTACTGCGGAGCCATGGCCGGTGGGGCCATTGGTGAGGCTACTCGAGAGGAGACCTGTGATGATGATGTAGGAGAGGGGGAGGAGAGAGGTGGCGTAGATGATGAGGCGGATGATGGTGGTGAAATAGTGGTGGTAACCATAGAGGTCGAGGATGTGGTGAGCGGCATGGACTTTGGGTGGGCCCCTTTCTTCTGGGCCGCGGTGCTGTCTACTGTCAAACCGCTCCGGTTGCTGCATTTGTTGAAGTCCTCTAGATTGAGTTGCTTTTGTGTTTTCGACTTGTCACCATTCCCCTTCCCCATCTCCACGCGTATGCAAGTTTGGACCGAAGGGTCTCTCGCCTAGTCTCCTGTCCTGATCCCCCTGTTCCCTTCATTATGGGGGAGGCAGCAGCGGGCAAAGAAGGGATTGCAGTAGGTCGGAGCTGTTGGAGAACCCCCGCTCGCAGCTCCGACCTTTTTATTTTTAATAATAATAATAATAATTATATATATATATATATAAACAAAAGTTCTAAAATCCCATAACTATCCCTGAAGAGGCAGTCGAAACGTCCTCGGATCTCATAGTACGTAGGACACCTGAAGATGAAATGCTCCTCTGTCTCAACCTCCTGTATGTCACACAGTGTGCATATGCTCCCTGGGTAGTCGCTCTACTTTGCCGCTCTCGATGCGAAGTCTGTGTGAAGAGACCCGGAACTGCCCAAGAGAGATCCTCAGCGAGTGGGGTAGGTGAATATGTGTGTATCCTGGTGGGTCAATGAAACCCTCCGTTGTGATATGTAAGAAGTGATCTCTGTAGAAGCTAAGCTTCACTGGGAGTTCACTTGGTTCCATCCAGGTCCGAAAAGTGTGTAGCTGTAGTAGATCCTCACGGATAACCTGGTTGACCTTGTGTGATAAGAGGGGAGAGAATGGAGCATCCATGCTATACTGGAAGGGAGGTAGTCTATCCATGTGGAGCCTTAGTCACTCAAACCATCTCTCTGTACGTGCATACCAGCACCTCTGATCTCCTCCTGCTGCAAGTGCCATAGAAGAGGATAGAGCTATCCATGGTAGCGTGCTATGCCCCGAGGTATAATCCCCATATTCCCTAACTCGGTACAGATATGTGATGATCTGAAATGCAGCATCTAGTTGTAAAGGGGGTGATCCAAACTCAGCCTGAATGATCTGGTGAGGAACGGATGACTTACCACGAATCATCCGTGATAACATTAACATGAGAACTTGTAGCCGCTCCACATGGACCCACTCTGTATCCGACAAGTTTGGCCCCCAACAAGGGCTGCCGTACATCCCCGCTGGGTGAGCTAAGGAGTCAAAAAGCAACCCCTTAGTGCGTGGATCCTGAAAGTGCGAGTGGAAGCACTGCCTCTCTAGCCTGGCCAATGAGGCATACCCTCTACTCAAGCGTGCCTGCATTGCGGGTCTCATAGTGAAGCTCGGTCCAGAGAAGATAACCCCAAGATAAGTGTACGATGAAACTATCTCAACAGATGACCCCGCAAATGTGAATTGCTCCTGACGCATGATGGCTCGAGATGTATTGAAGATCATGACCTTGGTTTTACCCAGGTTGACCTTCAAATCAAGATACTCACAAAAGGAATGTAGTGCGTCTAGGTGTCTCTGAAGCCACTCTGCTGAGGAAGACAAGAGAGCCACGTCATCTGCATAGAGCAAAATCTAGATCAGCGTGCCCGCAAGAGAGCAACCTACACCCCCCTGTGTCTGCATCACTGTCTCAAGCTCGTCAATGTAGAGGCCAAACAAGGTAGGCGACAAAGGACACCCTTGTTTGACCCCGATGGTACTCATGATCTTGTCTATCCACCCGGATCCTGCCCGAACTGTGCCAGAAACTCTCTCGTAAAGTGCCATGACAGCCCAAATGATCTCGTGGTCATAACCCAAGTCCTGTAGGCACCATATGAGGCGGGCTCTTGGGACCGTGTTAAATGCCTTGCAGAAATCCACAAAGCAACAATAAACCCTCTGCTTCCGTGACCTCACCTCCTCAATGATACATCTGAGCGTGAGAATGTGGTCCATGGTTCCATGATCACGCTGGAATCCGGCCTGTCCTGCTGCTCTAAGTCCTCGACACTCTGCAAGTCTGCTAACCTTGGAGTCAAGTACTGATGCATAAATCTTGGACATGACATGTCCAATCATAATGGTCCTGTAGTTCTCCGGGCTCATGGGATCCCCTGCCTTGTGGATGGGTGAGATAGTGTTAATGGTCCAAGTGTGTGGAAATCCCAAACAAACCGCTTCATTAAAAAGCTTTGCTAAGATCGGGGCTAGGAGGTTAATCCCACATGCAATGAACTCAGTGCATAGCCCCTCATGATCCTTCGCTTGGCCATTATGAAGTTTCATTACACTCATCATTGTACCAACTATTATAGGGTGCAGTTCCAGGGGGTGGTGGGCGGGTGTAGCGGGTGGTGTGGGGAAAAGTGTGAATGGCAGCCTCGTGTAGTGAGCGGGTGATAAGGGCAGCACGATCCTCTAAAAGGGGTATGAAGTCAATATAAGCGAGAAGTATGTACAGACGGCCAGAGTAAGAAGGTGAGTGATCCCGAGAAAAGCATGTATCATGGTAGGTGGAGTAAGCACTGAGTGGGGTGGAAGATGCTGTGCGAAGGGAGGTGGAGATGCGAAAGAAAAGGTAGTATGATCAGCCCCTGGAGGGAGAGGTGCTACAATGAAGTCAGTAATGCGAGATGTGAAGATAGGGGATTCCATGATGTAATCAACAACACTGGAGCCCCCCCCATGTGGAAAGCATGTGAAACCACCTGAAGTGGGCCATCTGTCAAGACCATTATAGATAATGAGATCATGTATCCTGCCTAGGTCTAATAGGGCTTGCCCATAAGATGAGAATGAACCTCACCTATCAGCCGAAACCCGTAGCATACCTGCCTCCTCAAGGTCAACATCTGCCAGTAGAGTGGAATCATCTCTAAAGTCAAGAAGTGGTACTTGACGGGATCTTGCCCTCGCGTTGAAGTCCCCTACTAGAAGGACTTCTTCGTGGCTAGAAAAGTCAACGATGGGCTGATAAAGGGCAGGAAATGGGGATGTCTCATCATCCTCGAATATCTCTGGCAAAGTGGGAGGTCTCCGGGGGGAAGTAGCAAACTGCGACAAACAGATCCCGGCTGTCCATGTGTCGTATCTGGATCCAAAGAAATCTGGATGTGTATCTCTCTGCTCTATTGAAATGATCCCCCGAAGTGTGGATCGGAAAAGGACTGCAACTCCATCTGAACCTCGAACTCCTCTTGTACCCCTCGTCTCATCTTTGTAGGCAGACTCCCATGTATATCCGCTGACTATTGGAAGAGGGCACTTTGGACTCTGATGTGTCTCTGTATAGAAGACTATGTTGTGGCCTATATAGGATTCCGAGAAGCTCCCTGGTTTTGATCATAAGGTACCATTACAGCTCCAAATGGTGCAGGACAGGGTCTCGGATATCTGAGTCTCATAGACCCCGCTTCCCTATGTGGCGGAGGGGGCAGGTGCCCTACGGTGGCCTGTAAGAAGTCGTCCCTCTCGTACCACTTCCCACTTCCCCTCCTTCCGGGCTTGATCCCGCTGCTGCAGCAAAGAGCACCTCTCCTCAACCTGTAGAGGTGTGAGGTTCTCATCCATAGAGATCGCTGGCTGATCTCGAAGGACTGACCTGCGTCATAGAGCTGAAAGTCGTGCCTGAGTGTCATGGAATCGTATGATCATGGGTTGCTCTTGGTTGGGATCTCTCCCCACCCGTCATGCCCTCTCTATCCTGTGCTTAGCCACACCCAGGGTAGCGGCCACGAACGCAATCGCATCTACCATGGGTGTAGCCTCAGTGCGTGGGATCCCACGTACTCTGATGTTGAGAGCCTTACTTGCTCTCTGCTGCTGCTCCATGAGTGTAGCCAAAACGGTTACCCTTGAGGTTCCTGTTTGGCCATGTCAACCCATCTGGAAGTCTCCTCAATAGCAGATTGCATGCTCGCAATCTGTGCCTCGACCACTGGGGTACTCCCTGGGACTGTGTGTATGGCTGTGACCTCTTGTCGGAGCTGCATGATATCCTGTCTGAGTCCCTAAATAAGACCCGCCTACTCTCGAATGGGCCTAGCCCGCTCCTGTATGATGCGGCTCTGCTTCTGGTTGAAGCGGACCTGCTCCCGTGTGAAGCGAGGCAGCTCCATTTGACGCTCACAGAAACTATGTATCTCCATGAGCAAGGTCTCACGTGCCTCTGGTGTATCAGCCCACCCATGTCCATGCTGAAACTGTGGTGACTGTGGCATGAAAGAGTGGGACTGAGTCCGAAAACTGGACGGTGATTGAGTGAGGAACGCAGATGACAGTGGAATGGATGAGGTAGTCCCAATGGGATGTGGGAGGGTGGGCTGACTGAGAGGGAGAGGGGAGAGTGAAGCGTAATGTGGCACAGTGGACACCTCCGAAGTAGGGGTCATAAGCTGTGCGAGAGTTGTAACAGGAGAAGAGGGGAAGGGAACAACAACCGGCGCCATGGGCATGAGTATGTCACTGATTGTAGATGTAGAGGGAGTTGAGACTGGAACTAGAGCTGGGCCTGAAGCGGGGACTGAAGTCGAAGTAGAGATAGAGATAGAGGGGTTGAGGTTGGAGCTGAAAACGAAACTGACACTGTAGCGGGAGTTGAGGTTGAGGTAGAGATAGAGGCTGAAGAAGCTGAGGCGGGTCCTACCTTTGTCGTGCTGTCTACCCTGAGTCCACTTCGGTTGTAACACGTGTTCACATCCTCCAATTTCAGTTGTGTCGTTTGCTTTTTTTTGTTGTTGTTGTTATTGTCGTCTTTCTTGGCTTTGTCCCCCATTTCTTTGGGGTGTGGGTGCAAATCTTAGTGTTCGACCGAGAGCGGGAGCACCGGTTCCCCCCCCCATAATGGAACACGCGTCCAGTGCGAGGTTGGAGAGGCAGGGCGGAAGCCTGAGGTGGAGAGGCAGCCAAGAGGTGGAGGAGGAGGAGAGGCTAAGATGGCGAGAATTTTTTTTTAAATAAAAAGGGTGGTGGTTTTTTTTTTTTTTTGGAGTTCCTAAAAAAAAAAAAAGAAAGAAAGAAAAAAGAAAAAAAAGAGCGAAGGTGGCAACGGGAGCAGAGAGGGGGGGGGCGGTGGATGAGTGGAAAAGGAGGGAGGGAGGTGGCTGAGTGAGGGGGTAGCGGGGAGTGAGGGGTGGCTGAGGGGAGCGGGGGGTAGGGCTGAGCGGGGAGCAGGGGTGGCTGAGTGGGGAGCAAGAGAGCGAGGAGCGGGAGAGCGAGGGAGCTGAGCGGGGAGCGGGAGAGCGAGGGAGTGGGGAGCGAGGGGTGGCTGAGCGAGGGAGCGAGCTAGCGGGGAGCGAGGGGTGGCTGAGGGGAGCGAGGGGCTGAGAGTTGCGAGGGAGAGGGCAGCGGGGCGTGAGCGGGAGAGTGTGAGCGTATGATTAGGACTAGTACTAGAAAGAGAAGTTTGTTGGCTGTGATTTTGTGAAGGCAGTGGAGCAGTTTTTCTATTGGTCAGCTTTGAGACGGGATGTTGAGGCATTTGTTAGGACATGCATCATCTCTTTGAAGGTAAAGTTTGATTGATAGAAGGCATCCAGACTGTTGCATCCGTTGCGTATTCGAGATAGACCTTGGGAGAGCATTGCCATTAATTTTATTTTGATCTTCCTAGGACGCCTACATGGAATGATGGCCTATGAACTATCATATGCAGATTCAACAAGCAGGCTCATTTCATTTCGGCAAGGAAGAAAATTATAGCGGATCATATGGCAAGATTGTTCATGCAGAACATCTTAAAGGATCATGGTATGCCTCAATCTATCATTAGTGACAGAGATCGCGCATGACTAGTTTGTTTTGGAGAGGACTTTTTGAGAATATGGGCACTACTTTGAAGTTCTCATCTTCTTTTCATCCATAGACAGATGGGTAGTGCGAAAGAGGCTAATTCCACTGTGCTTGATATCTTGAAATGCTATGTATTTAAGCATAAGACACAATGGGACTAGTTTTGCCATTGGTGGAGTTTGCTTATAACAATACTGTGCATACTTCCAAAGGAAAGCTCCGACAAGTATGTCGAGAGCATGAATGTAGCCTATCGGAAAGTCAAGTAGGCTCTCCAGAAGACTCAGGCAAAGCAAAAGAATGTAGCTGATTGTCACCGCTGTGTAGTTGAGTTTGCAGAGGATAATTGGGTTCTCTTGCATTTTGAAAAGGCAAGATTGAAAAGTAAGAGGGACAAAGACTGGTTGATCCCCAAGTTCAGTATGAGATACTATGGGCCTTTTCAAGTTTCAGAGAAGATCAATGATGTAGCTTCAGGTTGAAGCTACCAGATCATTGAAGGATTCACAATGCTTTCCATTGAGTCTTGTCAAATCTTTTCGGGGAGATGTGCCAGAGGATATGCCTTCTGAGATGCAGCTAGAGGTTGAGGGATCCTAGTTCCAAAGTAGATATTGACACTAAGGAAAGGAAAGTTACAAGAAAGTCTCCCATCGATATCTAGTGAAGTTTGCATTGGCTTGGCAATACATGTTGGAACATGCTTGTGATGGCCCTTACATGTGTTTGAGTTTATGAATGACTTTGCTACACTGAGATGGGCAAGGCTTGGGGTTGCTAGGTAAGCAAAAGGTCCCTAGGCATTAATTGTGCCTTGAGGGGCTGGCTGGGCACTTGGGCCAGCTCTTTGGTCACGGGCTGATTGGGCAGGTCACTAAAGCGTGGGATTGCAATTGTGAATGCATTCTTGGATCTCGGGCTGGCTGGTCATGTAGTGCTATGTCAGCTGACTTTGAATTTACCCAGGAGGGGTTGGCTGGTCAGATAGAGCTCCTTCAGCTAGCTACAAGCCATTTGGAGAGTGGGCTAGGCACATAGTGTGCTTCTCCGTAAATCTGAGCTGTTTTGGAAGAGCTGGCTGTGTATTTATGTTTTCTTTCTTTGCTCAGAGCACAAATTGGTCAAGTGGGAATTGTGTGACCAAGCATTGGTGGCTAGGAACAATTCTAGGTTTAGTGCAAGCCATTTGGAACAGAAATGGATGCCCATTGATATGCTTGGTGAAAGCAGTGCACATCAATAAATATGCATGATATATTGATGCCTAATGGGCTGTGGAATGCCCTAGGAGGACCTATATGCACCTGGGTGCAAAGCCAGGAGCGAAACCAAGTGCTGTAACAGAAAATCAAAATAAAACAGCACACCAGGGTCATCATGGAGACCAGAAAGAGGGCGAATTTATGCTTTCAGTGTGGTGACAAATGGACTCCCGAGCATAGGGAGGTGTGCAAGACGAGAAATAGTGGAACAGCCAAACTCAACATGATTATTGAGCTATTTGATTATGAAGAGTCCTAGATATGTGTCATGATGAGATAGATGGGGCACACGAGTCTGAAGAAGCTCCAAATGCTGGAGCCGCAAAAGGTTTTCATTTTCCCTTTGATCCAAGTGGTGTTAATCATCTTGGAAGGCATACAAGTGACACACACATGGTTCAGCCCAGCAAGGGTATTCCACATTGTATGCCTACAGTCTCCTCTATGGAGCATTCCATGCACATCATGATGCTCAATGGTTTGAGGGTCGTGAGCCCTCACATCGGAGGTCAAGGCTGGGTCCAAACCATGAATGAAACACAGCAACTTTCCCTTCTTGGAAATGTCATGCACAAAAAGGGAAAGTCTCCAGAATTCTGCAAATACCTGTGGACTGTGCTTGCCAGTTGAGACAATGCATAAACTGCTTTAGTACTAATCAGCAGGGATATGAATGTAGTGGTCATTAGCTTTTTGAACTCTGCCCAAATGGTTGGCCTTTGTGGAGAGTCCCTATGTACCGCCACCAAGTGTGAGCATGCCGGCAAATATAATGCACTCCTCGTCATGCTTGAGATAGAAGCGGAAGTAGTCTTATCAACTTTGTGAGCCTCTTCTAGCTCATTGGCCATGCGTGTATCACCCCTAAACTCATGCACCGTGAGCTTGTCTTTGACATCCTTGGCTGCATAATTACTGTTTGGATAGCCTCTAGAAATGCGGACATAATCATGCTTAAGGTTCATATACTAGTAAGGCATCTCATCACAGATGCCCTCGAGAGGGCCCGGTATGAAAGCAAGATATCTGAAAGCATCTCATCAATAGCAGTCTAGTGCCTACCACTAACAACTGCTGAAAAGTAGAACCATCCATTTGATGCATGGGCTGCGTGTGGCTGTATGTGCTCACTGGCAGAGCAAAGGGAGCATGAACCATGGGTGTTTGCCAAATGCATCTCTCTGCGAGGACTGCATGCCAAAAGGTTGAGAGGAGGATTGACCTCTCTCCCACTGCTGCGAACTGCCATGTAAACCCAAACCAACTCCAGGCATGTTGTGGCTGGTGCGTTGAAAGGTGTATGCAATGAATGCATACTAGTAGGTCGGCCCAAGATAGACGGCATTATCTAGCAAAGGTGCAAAGAGGTGTGAATTGTAGGAAGGCCTCCAGCTGGAAAAAGGTGCTCTGTGGCACAGAGAATGCATTAGCAATGCCAAAGTAATCCTCATGATGGGGTGCAGACTGCTCAAAATGAAATGGCCTAGAAGGCTGAAAACCTACAGTACAGCAAGCATCTGACATGAACCTCCGTGTTGAGCTGAGAATGCATCTTGGCTGTTCGAGTGATCCCCATGCTAGGGCATAGGCTACTTGCCCTTGTCAGATAATGCATGTGTGGTAACTTGGCCAAGTTGCTAGCCAATCTACTGAGAGGTCTGCTCACTATTGTGCTCCCCCAACTCTAGAAATGTATAGTGGAGCTTGGAGGTTAGTGGCTCAAGGAACGGTGCCTATCCAAGAGAGAGGGGTTGAGTGGTAGGAACTTATGTATCACTAGTGGGTGCACCCATTGTGGTAGGCGGATGCTCGTGCTGAGCAATCTCATTACTGTCATCTAGTGACTCCTCAACATGAGGGCCACGCTTGGGTGCCATGGTGAACTGTCACAAGAGAGAGCCCGAATGTATGGGTTTCCCTTCAAAGAATGTCCCAATCCGATGTAGAAGCTCGAGCGGAAGCTCGATGAAGAGGCTGTTAGAATTATAGACATAATTCAGCAGTGACCAATGTAATATAATAAGCTAGTTAGGGGCACTTTTCCCTCATTAAGAGGTTTTTCCCCCTAACCGCAGTTAGTTCACTAACTATGGTTAGTGACTACTAAGGTTTTGTCACTAGGACAAAACCTTATCTTTTTCCTTCAGTGTGTTGTACTCTCTATTCTATTGCAACTAAGTCTTCAGCTTCCAAGCCTCCTGCTCTCTCACTCTCTCTTGCTCTCTCTCACTCATTCTATTTGCTTCATTTGGTATCAGAGCAGGTCCAAGAGCCTCGGGCTCCCTGCTCCCTTAAACGTACCTCTTTTGCTCCACGTTACAAGCCTGCTCCAACTCGTCCGTACAGTCCGTACGACTGTACGGAATTCGACGTACCACCGCCGTACACTTCCGTACACTCCCGTAAAGGCCTCTGTACACTCTCGTAAAGGCGTCCGTACATTCCCGTAAAGGTGTCCGTACACTCCCATAAAGGTGTCCATACACACTTCGTTGCAGCGCCGTACACTTCCGAAGAGGTGTCCGTACATCGTTCGTGCACTTACCGTACAGCGTCGTACAGGGTGTCGTGCCTGACGCAGGAGCATCCGTACAACTTTACCGTATTGTCGTACACACTGTACCGTACAGTTCGTACTGTACCGTACCACTTGTACCCTTCCTAGATTTGCGTGCACTTCTGTACTTTCAGATCTGTACTTGCAGATCTACACCGGTTGCCTTCAGCCACAGGTGTTCTTGGGCAGGCTCATCTTGCAGAAAACCATAGTTTGGTGCAGTTGTTTTGGAGTAAATTTGGGGCATTTTGTATATTGCAGACATTGCAATCATTGTGCAGTTTTGGAGCTACATCTGGAACAAAATTGCAGATCTAGTCTGAAATTTGGGGCTTTTGTTTAAAAATTGCAGATTTGGGGCTTTTAGTAATTTTGCCCCTTTCTGGCTGCAATTTCTAGCCATAAATTGGGGCTTCTGTGTTGAGAGAGCATTTTTTGGAGTATTCAGTACATACTGCCTTTTTTGGAGTGTTTGAAACACTTTTGGCAGATTTTGGAGAGTTTTTTTGATGCTTGGACAGATTTCTGACAGCTCAAGTACAGAAATCTAAGTTGCATATACAGCCCGTGCTTGGCTGTGTTCTTTGGAAGTTATGCATTCCATTCCCAGTAAGGGAATTCAGATCTGTATCTGCTTTAATCTTTTTCTCAAGAATGGCCCATCAAAATCAGAATGAGTTTCCATTTGGTGGTCTTTCACAAGAAGACAAGTTGGATGGTACCAACTACTCCCTCTGGAGTTTTATGGTACGTAATATTCTGATTTCTCGGAATCTATGGGACTATGTCAATGGGGATGAGATCCGACCAGCAGATATTGCACCTGCTACCCTTCCTCAGCAAGGAGGTGGAAGAGGTCGTGCACAGGGTGCAGCTGCAGGACAAGTTGTTGGTGCAGCTACAGTCAATACTCCAAAGCAGAAGAGATGGGATTCACGGGATGCCTTAGCTTTGTCATGCATCTCTCTTTCAGTAAAAAGATCTATCATTCCGCATATCCGGTCGTGTAAGACCTCTAGGGCAGCGTGGGATATCTTGGAAAGCATGTATGCAGCACGGAATGATGCCAGGGTATCTTTCTTAAAAAGAGAGTTGAGCAATACACATATGGAGGAGGGTGACTCCATGTCAGTCCACCTCACAAAGCTACAGGATCTCAGAGAGCAATTGTTAAACATAGATGAAATTATTCCTGATTTAGAGATGATTACAACCACTCTGAATTCTCTTCCTGAGTCTTATCTCAGCTTTCACACTTCGCTGAACTTATCAATGAGGGGGGGTGCAAATCCCCTCACTTTTCATGAGTTGATAGGACTTCTGCTTCAGGAAGAGCAGACCAGGAAAAATTTGGCTTCACGTGCAGGTGAACAAGCCATGCTCTCAAAATTTAAATAAAAAACAAAGGGACAGGCAAAGACAGCAGCAAATCAGCCTTCCAGTGGGTCAGGACAGCCTTCACAAAAGGCTAAAAGTGATGCAAGTAAACCCAAAAAGAAGGGTTTTTGTCACTACTGCAAAAAGCCAGGTCATCACATAGCAGATTGCAAGAAAAGGATTGCAAAAGAAAAGAAAAACAGCTCAGGTATGGCTGTTTCAGATTCAGCCCCTCATGCATCTGACAGTGGGGATGCTGCAGCCAACTTTGTTGGACAGGATTATGCCTTTTTATCTTGCATTTCAGATTCTAGGTTGGCTGTTCCAGATGCTTGGGATAGTACAGCCTCTTGCAGTGATGATACATATGCATTTTTGACTCTTCTACAGATGCATCTGCTTTCAGTGTTAATGAAACACTGAACACATGGTATTTTGACAGCGGTGCATCCAAGCATATCACTTCTAGGAAGTGTCTTTTTACTTCCTTGCATCCACCTCCTGTTGGTAAGAAAGTCACTTGTGCCAACAACTCCTCATATTCAGTACGTGGCACAGGAGAGGTTGAGCTCACTGCAATTGATGGCTCAATTTTCAGACTTTCAGATGTCTTATATGTGCCTGGCATAACCAAAAATCTTCTTTCAGTGTCACTCTTAACAGAGGGGGATTTCAGGTCATCTTTGAGGATGACAAATGTGCTGTCCGAGACAGGGAAGCTAACTATGCCTTAAGGTTATCTGGTACTCTGCTGCGTGGGCTTTTTCAACTTGATATTTTTGAGAAAAGAGCAGCCCATGCTCTGGCAGTTTCTACCCCTACATCTGCCATGCAAAATGCAGAATTATGGCATGCCAGATATGGCCACATGCATTACAACAGCTTAATGACACTTCAGAAATTTTCAATGGTTGATGCATTGCCACCTCTTGAGATACCTCCTCCACATGCCTGTGAAGGGTGCATTTTAGGTAAAATGCATAGATTCCCCTTCAAGAAGGATGGTTCAGTTAAAGCTGTTCGCAAATTGCAGCTTATACATAGTGATGTCTGTGGTCCCATGAGGACTCCGTCATTGGGTGGTCATCTCTACTTTGTCACATTTATTGATGACTACTCCAATTTTACTTGGGTTTGGCTGAAAAAGAAATCTGAAGTGTTCACGGTGTTTAAACACTTTTCAGCCATGGTTGAAAATGAAACCGGACTCAGGATACAGACATTACGCACGGATAGAGGTGGGGAATACCTATCTGCAGAATTTGATGCTTTTCTCAAGCAAAAGGGTATTGTGCATCAGCTCATAGTCAGGCTGACCCCTCAGCAAAATGGCAAAGATGAGAGGAAAAATAGAACCCTCATGGAGATGGACAGATGTATGCTGAAAAGCAAACACATGCCTCATAAATTTTGGCTAGAGGGTTTGATGTGTGCCAATTACATTTTGAACAGGGCTCCCACTAAGGCTTTAAAAACAAAAACTCCTTTTGAGGTTTGGAATGACAGGAAACCTTCAGTGGATCACTTCCGAGTCTTTGGATGCCTTGCCTATGCACATGTGCCAGTTGAATTTAGGCACAAATTGTCAGATAAAGCCATCAAATGCATATTTGTTGGATACAGTGCAGAAAGCAAGGGGTACCGTCTCTACAATCCTGCTTCACGCAAAATCATTGTAAGTAGAGATGTGATATTTTATGCAAATTCAGCTCACACTCAGGCTGAATTTCAAATTCCTTCGTCTTCAGAGGATGTCTTTGAAGGGTTGCTACCCATTGCTTTGGGTTCCCCTGCTGATTTTTCTGATCCAAATCAGAATTTACAGCAACCTCCAAATGCTTCAGTTCCGCCACAGGATGTCTTGCCCCCTCCACAGGCAGTGGAACAGGTGGTGCAGCAAGAAATTGCAGACATACATGCAGCAAAAACAGTCCCAAACTGGCTGTTACAGACTCTCAAGGAGAGTAAACTTGATGCTCCGTTACCTGGCAGGACTCGCAGTGCAGCAAGGCACATGGAAGGTGCTAATTCAGTGGAATCAGCATATGCAGGTACTCTCCTTGATGAGGAGGAGCCTGCCACATTTGAAGAAGCAAAAGGTAATGTGCATTGGATGAATGCCATGCACGATGAGTTGCAGTCCATTGCAAAAAATCAGACTTGGGATGTTGTGGACTTGCCACAGGGTAAACATGCCATTGGCACACGATGGGTATTTAAAGTCAAACGGAAGCCAGATGGCTCCATTGACATATATAAGGCCAGGCTGGTTGCTAAGGGCTATGCTCAGAAAAAGGGCATAGATTATGAGGAGACATTCGCTCCTACATCCCGGATGACCACCATCCGATCAGTAATTGCAATGGCTGCACATTTTGAGTGGAATGTTCATCAGTTGGACATAAAAACAACCTTTTTGAATGGAGACTTACTGGAAGAGGTGTATGTCAGACCACCTCCGGGCTTTGAAATTACAGCAAATGCACTTCAAGTATGCAAGCTCAATAAAGCTTTATATGGGCTGAAACAGGCCCCTCGTGCATGGTATGCCAAGATACATGCCTTTGTGACCAGCAAGGGGCTGCACAATAGTCCTATTGAGAGCACCCTCTACATCAAGATGGATGGGGGGGAAATCTTAGTCATCCTTCTTTATGTCGATGACTTACTGCTCACAGGGTCCAATGAAGAAAAAATTGCAGATTTCAAAGCTGATTTGCAGACCAACTTTGACATGTCAGATTTGGGGCTGCTTCACTTTTATTTGGGGATCCAGTTCTCTCATGAGAGACGTGGCACTGTTATGTCTCAGTCCAAGTATGTTCAGAAACTCTTGGACAGATTTAACATGCAAGAGTGTAAGCCCATATCCACTCCTATGGAACCGGGGCTGAAACTCACAATGCATGATGCAGGAGAATCAGTTGATGCCACACTTTACAGTCAGGCTGTTGGATGCCTCATATATCTCTGCAACACTAGACCTGATATTCAGTTTGCAGTATGTCAGGTGAGCAGGTACATGCACAGCCCAAAAACTATGCATTGGCAGGCAGTTAAGCGTATCTTCCGTTATTTGCAGGGCACAAAGTCTTTTGGCTTACTATTTCCCAGGGGGGGTGACTTGCAGATGCATGCCTACAGTGATTCAGATTGGGCGGGTGATTATGACACTAGGCAGTCCACTAGTGGCAATTGTTTCTTTTTGGGTAAATCTTGTATTTCATGGCTGAGTAAGAAACAATCTACAGTGGCTACCTCATCATGTGAAGCTGAGTACAGGGCAGCTTTCACAGCAACAGTTGAATGTGTTTGGTTGCGACGTCTATTCGCTGATCTTCATTTGTCTTTGGAGGGTCCCTCTCCAATTCTCACTGATAGTCAGAGTGCCATTGCAGTGGCAAAGAATCCAGTGTTTCATGCTCGCACGAAACACATTGAGGTTCACTATCACTACGTCAGAGAGAAGTTGCATGCAGGAGAGATTAGTATGATCTTTGTGTCGACACATGACAACGCTGCAGATATTTTCACCAAAGCACTACCACGTGAAAAGTTTGAGGCATTTCGCAGTGCCCTGAACTTATATCCGTTTGGTGATTGATTAGCCTTGTACATGACATTGGCACTGCAGGGGGGTGTTAGAATTATAGACATTATTCAGCAGTGACCAATGTAATATAATAAGCTAGTTAGGGGCACTTTTCCCTCATTAAGAGGTTTTTCCCCCTAACCGCAGTTAGTTCACTAACTATGGTTAGTGACTACTAAGGTTTTGTCACTAGGACAAAACCTTATCTTTTTCCTTCAGTGTGTTGTACTCTCTATTCTATTGCAACTAAGTCTTCAGCTTGCAAGCCTCCTGCTCTCTCACTATCTCTTGCTCTCTCTCACTGATTCTATTTGCTTCAGAGGCTTCGAAAAGGAGCCCAAATGAGCCTAAACGGGGCTATAAGAAAGGCCCTCAAAAGAGGCTGTTGAAAGCTGCCTTTTTTCTAAAAAAAGAGGGGGGGGGTGGAGGGTCTAAGTCACCTAGACACTTAAGGACTCCCAACCTAGGATAGCTAAAACAGTTAGGACTACTATATCCTTGGTTAATATAACTCAACTAAAGTTGGATTTAACCTAACCTTGGCTAAGTTAACCCAACTAACCTAACCGACAATTAAACTAATCCTAAACCAACTACCTAGCCTAGCCCTAACTAACCCATACAACCAACCCATGCTAAACTAACCAAATAGTTAATTGAAGCCTAAACTAATGTTTTGCAAGGAATGGCAACGGGTGGTGGCGGGACTGGTGATGGGCGACAGAGTTTCAAGGTGGCCATTTGAGCATGGCTGGGCGAGGTAACCATAGCAGGATATTGTGGCGGGGGTGACTAGGTTCTCTGCTATGGACAGGTTGACCAGATGCGGACTAAGCGGGCGGGTGATGAGCAGATCTGGTAGCAAGTTCATCACATTGGGCGTGGATTCAGGCGAAGAGGAGCAATTGGTTCATGTGGTGACTCTTTGCGATGTCATGACAAGAGAAATGATTATTTAGTTAATTAATAGTCATTAGAACCTTATTACTGTTAGGTGCCAATTTGATGGTGCGGTTATATGTTTGTATTTATGATCGATCAAGTAGTGTAAATAGTACCGTCAAAACTATGTAACATTGGCCAATGATTAGTAATAAAGATGTGCACACACGTGTCTAGGTCCTAGGGGCAATAGGAAAGGGAAAGGGTGCATTAGAGTGCATTGAATGGTAGGTGCATGGGTCATAGGTTATATTAACATTTTTTAAATGTTTCAAAAATTATTAGCTATATATATATATATATATATATAAAGGTTACCGTCCTCTCCTTTGAATCCTATAGCCAATTTAATATAATTTTTAGTTAGTTACCTCTAATTTTTAATTAGATTATATCTTATTCTATTAACATTTTTTATTAGATTGTCTCTTGTTAGTAGGTGTAAATGGGAAGATGGAACTTAAGTGATCTCAAGGGACATTAATGAAAGGGTATCACCCTTTCATTGTGAATCTCACGTAGCATTCTCTCTACCACATTGCATTCATCCGCCATCTCTCTCCCACCTTGCATGTAGGCGAAATAGAAACAAGTACTCTCACGAGGGCGCTCTTCCCCATTGGAGGGCCAATTGGCATTCAAATTCTGCATGCATTGCACATAATTGCATTCTCGAAAAGTCTAGTTTTTCACATTTGGTATCAGAGCGGTGACGGGGACGAGAAGAGGGCGAGGAGTGTGACGGGCAGAATCATGGCGGAAGCACTAGTGCGGGCAGAATCGTGGTAGAAGCACGGCGTGCGACAGTTGTGGTCGACGGAAGAAGGCACGGAAGTCGCAGGAGAGGGTGTGGACGAGGAACGCGAGACAACGAAATCTTACGACGAAACCCCGATGGCACGCAGCAGCAAACTTTCCGGGCTGCGGACATCCCCTTGCAGGCCAACCCTGAATTCTTGATGCAAACATCTCCTTCCCTTCCTGACGAACCCTGAACTCGTGAGGTTCTCAAACAAGGGATTTTTTTGGAAATTTTTGGTCTTGAATGGTGAATGGGGTGTCCTAATGGGGTGACTCCCCCCTCCCGCCGTGTGAATGTACCCTTAAAGTCCTTAAACCGTGAGCAAAAGGGACCCCCCCTGTTCTCCCCAACGGAAAGTTGGATCGGAACAAGATTTTAAGGGGGTGATCCACCCATCAAGTCTATAGCAGAAATACAAGAAGAAAAGCTTAAAAGAGAAGGAAGAGGAGGTCATTTTAAGTGTCTTCTCAACACAAACGAAGCGGGAGTCGGTACCACCAACTCTACAACACTTGACTTTTGCTGGAAAATAAACCTCTTTTCTGAAATTACAGCAAGTCATTTTCTCTCTTGTATTACTAAAAGGAAAGAATGGAAGGGGAAGGGAGATATAACAATGAACTTATTCCTTTTCCTCCATTACCTCAAGGAGAGAGAGAAAGAACACCTTCACCCCCTCCTGAAGAGGATGGATTAGGTGAGAGTCGCACACATCTTGAGTGTGATAATCCACAAATAGATTTATAGTAGTCTCTCCTTCAAGAACCTCTTGATAGGGAGTTCTCCTTTCGTAATGGATTATAATCCAAGTGCAAGAGGAAGAGAGGAGACTCCTATTGATAAGCTGATTTTCTAGCTTAGCAATATGATTGAGCAGTCCATTATGACAAGATTAGGGACGAAGAGGACTTTAAACTTTGGGGATGAAGAGTTGAGTACCCCTTCTAAGAGATCCAAATTCCAACCCCGAGAGAGAATTGAGTTCCCCAAATATGATGGGGCAAGGGAGGTTGACAAAATCCTCAATTGGATTATTTTGAGCTATACTTTGCCCATCAAGACAAGACCGAGCAAGAGAAGCTTGCTCTTGCCACATTGCATTTGCAGAAGGATGCTCTAATGTGGTGGTCTTTGTCACAAACATGAAAAGAGCCTATTCATGAATAAGCTAAGTTCGTGGAGTAGCTGAAAGCCACTTTCATGCCATCGAGGCATGAAGAGAACCTAACCTTTTGTTGGGAGAGGTTTAGGCAGTTCGATAATGAGAGTAATGCAGATTTTACAGCCAGATTTTGGAAACTCTCTCTAGAGTAACCCGAAAAGAGTGAGAAAGATAGGAGAAAGAAGTATTTAGTAGCCTTAAGCCCAAAAGTACGATACGAGGTTCAAATGTTTAACCCGACCACGCTTACGGACCTCACTAAGCTGGCTGAAATAGCCGAGAGAAAATTGAATCCTCGTAAATTCTTCAATAAGGAGGGTGGGTCATCATCTAAGACCAACAATATACCCACTTTTAGGAAACCAAACCGGTTTAAGAATAATAAAGGGAAGGGTAAAGCTCTTGTAAGGAATGTGAACAGGCAATCACGTCCTGGATGGGTGCCATTTCCTTCTATGACAGACGAAGAGAAGAGGAAGTTGATTAAGGAAGGAAAATGTTTAGGGTGTAAGAAACATAAGCCAGGGCACATATGGCATAAGTGTTCCGTTCTCTTGGCTAAGATTGCCAAGACGAATTCTATAAAAGGGAAAGCCAAGGCATCCAAGTAGGAGGGTGAGGCTTCTACCTTGTCATCCTCAAAATCTACCGTGACTATTGAGCCAATAGTGAATGCTGTCCATTCAGGCAATACCTTTGGGCCTCATGATCTTTTTAAGGTGTATGGATTCGTGAATGGACAGAGAATAGTGGTTCTCCTAGACGATGGATGTAATTATGACTTAGTGAGTGATAGATTGGTAAAATTACTCCATCTTAAACCAGAACCTATAAAAAACATGTCGCTCTTAGGAGCTTTTAGGGGACACAATGAAGAAGACACATCCATAGTACGGAATATTCCTTTTCGTATACAAAAATATAGAGATCGAAGGGATTTTCTAGTAGCTCCTTTACAAGACGTTGACATGATTCTAGGTAAACCATGGCGGTATGATTTTAACGCTGCTATTCATTCTCATACTCATCATTGTTGCTTTGTACATAAGGACGAAAACATAAGGATCGTAGGGGATCAAGACGTGTATACAATTCCATTGATTACTCCTACCCAAGCGAAAAGATTGGTAAAAAGAGGGGTAGATTGTAATCTTGTGTATATACGGGATTCACGAGATCTTCATATCTTAAAAGAAGATCAGAAGAGAACCTTAGAGCTTATGAGGATCGATTTTCAAGAGATGACTCATTTGAATTGCCTATGGAGAGAGAAGATGATCATGCCATAGACTTAGAGCCAGGAGCTTCCCCTCCATGTAGAGCCCCATACAAGATAGACAGGATAGAAATGGAGGAGGTAGAAAAACAAATTGAAGATCTATTGCAAAAAGGCATGATTCGACCAAGCAGTTCTCCATTTGGAGCACTTGTATTATTGGTCAAGAAGAAGGATGGATCATATCATATGTGTATAGATTACCGTGCTTTGAATAAACTTACGATTAAGAACCAGTATCCGATTCCAAGAGTGGATGATTTATTGGATATGCTTAAAGATGCTAAAGTTTTTAGCAAATTGGATTTGAAATCTGGTTATCATCAACTTCGTATGAAAGCTGGGGATGAATATAAGAGTGCTTTTCGCACTCTCACTGGACATTATGAGTTTTTGGTCATGCCTTTTGGTCTAACTAATGCTCCAGCTACTTTTAGTAAGCTGATGAGAAGGGTTTTGCGACCCTACTTGGGAAAATTTGTCAGTCTTCTTTGACGACATTTTAGTTTTCAGCCAGAATGAGGAAGAGCATAAGGATCACCTTGCTAAGGTGATGGAGCTCCTAAGGAAGGATCGATTGTTCCTAAATACCAAGAAGAGTGACTTCTTCAAGACAGAAATAGAGTATTTGGGATACATTGTGTCTGCTGAGGGAATTCGGGTTGACCCTAAAAAGGTCAAGGCCATAATTGAATGGCCAATACCCAAAAATATACATGAGCTGAGATTCTTCCTAGGGATGTGTAGTTATTATCGCAGATTCATTAAGAATTTTGCACGTCTTGCTTCTCCACTAACAGATTTGTTGAAGAAGCATTCCTTGTATGAGTGGGGAGAGATTCACCAAGTAGCTTTTGAGGGGCTTAAGAGAACATTGGTTAGTGCACGAGTGTTAACACTTCCGGACATGGACAAAGAGTTCTTTGTTGTATGTACGGATGTGAGTGGTACCTCGATTGGGGCAGTGTTAATGCAAGGAGGGCATCCCATTGCTTATGAGAGTAGAAAACTTCAAGGGGCTGAATTGAAATATATCACGTATGAGAAGAAGTTACTGGCAGTCATTCATGCTTTAAAGTTATGGAAGCATTATTTATATGGTATGCTTTCAAGATTAAGATTGACCTGTAAGAAAACAATACAACGTCTGTGCTCAACAGATAACAGGATCTCGTACGCAAGAGAGAAAAGAAGATAGTATGGAGAATCAAAAATTTTGATTACTGTAAAACTGATACAATAGATGGCGCTGCCTCTCAGCCGTGTGCTCCTATGAAAGAAGCTTCGATGGCAAGCTGGAAACAGTAGAGGATGGAGGTTGGATGCTAAGGAATCAGGGTTGCTGTAGCCAGTGATGAAATGGGCTTCGGGCTTGCTCTTATATAGCCACCACAAGTAGTCGCTTAGACCCAATTGGGTGACCGACCCAGTCCGTCCAAAATGGTCGACTGGGGGTCGTCGGTCGCGAAATAGGCCACTGACCACACGATAGAACCGGTGCGCAAAATGGAGCAACTAGCCTACAGTAACCGTTCGGCCCAGAGCCATCCGGGATCATCTGGGGCTCCAAACGGGCCCTGCAACCCGAGAGTGGGCTGCCCTGAGAAATGCTTCGTCTACCCTCAGTGCGGTCAGTCATGGGATGCCTTCCCGCACTTCCATGTAGCCTAGTCGGCGGTGTGCCAACTCTATTTGAAGCCGTCGGGCCATCAGGCCACACATGAGTCCATCTGGTGTCCAAACCAGGACCTATCGGATAACCGAGCTACTCAAATGCCTTCTCCTCATATGGAGGGCTTACAAGTAGAGTTAGCTGGTTCCCGCGTAGTTACACGAGAGTGGAGCATTGATATCTAACATGACCATCAAAGTATCAAGCACTTGTTTTCTCAACCCATTGTTTCTTCAAGGCAAATCAAATTGGCTGAATATATTCAATCCTTTGGGCAACCAAATATTGAATATCAGCCAGGAAAGGAGAATTTAGTAGCTGATGCTTTGAGTAGACGGCCCCAAGTTAATCACATTTCTATGATTAAGGAGAAATCATTAGGAGCAATGGTTGAAGCTTACCCTTTAGATGAGGACTTTGCTGACATTTATGGGAAGATTCAACGTAATGAGGTCGGAGGTTTAGAGGCTTATTCCATCGTGGATGGATACTTATTTTTGGGACGTGCCATATGTGTACCCAAAACATTTCGGTATCTAGTCATGAGTGAGCTACATGCGAGTCCATATTTTGGACATAGAGGCATTAGAGGGAACATTGACAATATTGAGAGATACTTCCATTGGCATAAACTTCGCAAAGAAGTTTCGACCTTTGTTCAACAATGTGACGTATGTCAGCGCATTAAATATGACACAAGTAAGACTGCTGGTCTTTTGCAGCCTTTGCCTATTCCCTCGGAAAGGTGGGAACACATTACAATGGATTTTGTGTCAGGTTTCCCCAAGGTTGGTCAGTTTGAGCAGATTTTCATTGTTATAGATAGGCTGAGTAAACAAGCTCATTTTATTCCCTGTAAAAAGGAGTCTGCTGCTCTTGAAACAACAAGGTTATTCATTAGGGAAATCTTTAGGTTACATGGGTTACCAAAATCTATTGTATCCGATAATGATGGCCGTTTCATTAGCAACTTTTGGACAGCCCTATTGGAGAATTTCGGAACCAAACTGAAATTTACTACAGCCTTCCATCCTCAAGGAGATGGACAAAGTGAGAATGCCAATCAAACGATAATTACTTTACTTCGAGCTTATGTCCATGACCAACCTAGAAGGTGGCCAGAGTTCTTACCCATGTTAGAGTTTGCTTATAATAACACTCTACATACTTCCAACAAGAAAGCCCCATTAGAAATCATCTATGGGCAATGTTTACCCACTCCAATAACACACTTGGGGGAGTGAATTTTTGCTGCTGACCAGTTTGTTGAGGATATGTCACAGGTGATTGAGCAGGTAAAAGAACATATTAAGAAGGCCCAGGTTCAACAATCCAAGGCAGCCAATAAAAAAAGAAAAGAAGTTTATTACAAGGAGGATGATTGGGTTTTACTGAAGATTGATAAAAGAATGAGAGGAAGTACAAAACATGTCAAGTTAGCACCGAAGTTTTATGGTCCATTTCAGATTTTAGCAGCTTTATATCCAAAAAAAGGATCCAGAGCGTATGAGCTGAAATTACCAGCCCACCGGTGTATGAAGAATATCTTTCATGTGAGCAATTTGAAGAGATACCATGGCGATACTTCTGCGTTTTTGGATACTTAGCATCAAGAAGAACTTGAACTTGAAGATGGGACGAAGTTCTTGCTCCGGAACAGATCGTGTACCATAAAGAGAAGAGTACTCGTGGAAAGAAGAGATATATGTATTTACTGAAGTTTAAAAACCAGCCAGCTAGTGATGCACAATGGATGGAAGAAGAGTTCTTTATAGATTTTACAGTGCGTAGGTTATAAAGAGGCGATGCAATTGCAGAAGTAACAAGAGAAAGTGCACGTAAGAGGAAGAGACCAGCAATAATCAAGAAGAAAGAAGAGATATATGTATTTACTGAAGTTTAAAAACCAGCCAGCTAGTGATGCATAATGGATGGAAGAAGAGTTCTTTATAGATTTTACAGTGCGTAGGTTATAAAGAGGCGATGCAATTGCAGAAGTAACAAGAGAAAGTGCACGTAAGAGGAAGAGACCAGCAATAATCAAGAAGAGGATTTCTGCTCATTCAAGCAGGAGGGAGTGTCATGACAAGAGAAATGATTATTTAGTTAATTAATAGTCATTAGAACCTTATTACTGTTAGGCGCCAATTTGATGGTGTGGTTATATGTTTGTATTTATGATCGATCAAGTGGTGTAAATAGTACTGCCAAAACTATGTAACATTGGCCAATGATTAGTAATAAAGATATGCACACACGTGTCTAGGTCCTAGGGGCAATAGGAAAGGGAAAGGGTGCATTAGAGTGCATTGAATGGTAGGCGCATGGGTCATAGGATAAGGGTAGGTGTAAATGGAAAGATGGAATTTGAGTGATCTCAAGGGACATTAATGAAAGGGTGTCACCCTTTCATTGTGAATCTCACGTAGCATTCTCTCTACCACATTGCATTCATCCGCTATCTCTCTCCCACCTTGCATGTAGGTTGAATACTCTCACGAGGGCGCTCTTCCCCATTGGAGGGCCAATTGGCATTCAAATTCTGCATGCATTGCACGCAATTGAATTCTCGAAAAGTCTGGTTTTTCGTATGCGATAGGTACTGCACTTGATCCCAAGGTTTGGTGCAGAGTTGTCTTCCCAAGGCTGAACCTCAAAGCTCTACCACGTTGGGTTCGTGTGGTTCAGTTGGTTTGGCTGGTTCGTGGAGAATCAATTTGTTTGGTCGTTAGGCATTGGTGTGTAGTTGTAGCTCGTCATGTAGCAGCTGCGTTTGGTTGGTCGGAGACACGTTTTGACCAAGGGGTTGAAGCACGTCGACGTAGAGCAGTGTGCGTTGGTCATCATAGGAGTTTGGGTGGAAGGGGAAAGCACAAGTGCTAGAGAGTGGAGCTCTGATACCAATGTAGAAAAGGGTTAGGGGACAGATTAGAGAAAGGGGGATAGAAGAGTGAAAGGGGAAGAGAATGAGGGGGAGAAGGAGGGAGATGGGGAGAGGGCTGCAAGTAGAAGAAAGAAAGAAAGAAAGTTTATTAAAGTCTTCGAAAGACCTATGGGTCAATGAGACTGTGAAAAATTGTGATACAAACAAACTGTGTGGGTGGAGCTACTAAACAAGCATTCACTCCAATGCAGAAGCAAATGATAAGTGCTGAGTGCTACAGAGTCACGTCAGAATGATAAGTGTTGAGTGCTACATAGTCATGTTAGAATGATGATTGCCTACACAAAACTAACATCCTCATCATCAGTGCGTTGAGTGGGATGAGGTAGTGAGGGCATAAAGTCAGAGATAGAGTGTTGGCGGCTGCCCGCGGACGCAGTCGTATGTCATCTCCAGGTTGTAGCTCTGCGTTTGATAGATGTCTATCATGTGTTTTTTAGTTTTTATGCAAAGAAATCGTGTGCAATTTCTTGAATGAGATCTAAAATTTCAGGTACTATACTTTTTCATGTTATATGTGAATTAATATATTTTTCATGTGATATGTTAATACATTCTTTGTTTCTGTACAGATAGATGCATACCCAAGAAGTACAGCAGTGTTGGTGAGGAACCATGGCATCTATATCTGGGGAGATTCATGGATAAGTGCAAAGACTCAGGTGAACTAAATGAAATTTCTATGGGAGTGAAATTCAAGTCTCTATTCTGTATGACCATGGTATTCAGCCTCTCTTTCTGTGGTAAAGGTGATTAATGGGAAATATAGTGACTTACTCTTTGTGTCCTCACCTTGAGCTCTTCCTTTTCTTTTGTTTGGTTGTGCTCTCTGCCTGGTATTCCATCGAGAGCTTATCATACTTCTCTTTGTTTTCAGTTCTATTTTCTTCCCATCAGAAGGGCCCAAAAGTACTTGACTATTGACTAGAAACCAGCCTCTCTTTCTGTGGTAAAGGTGATTAATGGGAAATATAGTGACTTACTCTGTGTGTCCTCACCTTGAGCTCTTCCTTTTCTTTTGTTTGGTTGTGCTCTCTGCCTGGTATTCCATCGAGAGCTTATCATACTTCTCTTTGTTTTCTTTTTTATTTTCTTCCCATCAGAAGGGCCCAAAAGTACTTGACTATTGACTAGAAACAAGTCATTATGACAGTCGCAAGGCTGAGCAAAATTGTAGATGCAAATACAGCAAAAGAACATAAGATACAGGCTGGAAAAATGACGATACAATTCTGTAATGTGCGTAGGCCACAACATTTGAACCATATGGTAACAACCATCCAGAGATGACAACCAAGGTTTAACAAGTGGCTCGGAATCCCTTCTACCTTTGGCTGCTGCAAAGCGGTTATGTCCTGCTTCAAAATAAGTCGATTAATGTTTTGTACTGGCTGCTGCTGTTGTTAAATTGTTAGGATGCTTAGGTAAACTTCGTAGGTGGGAACATGTCTCTAAGGTTGAAGAGAGATAACAGTGATGCAAAATATGGCGCGTGTGCATGCAAATGTGAACGCAGCAACACTTAGGCGGCTTTTGAAAGTTCATGTTCTCGGCCTTTGCATAGCTCCATGACAGTCAGGGAGATTTGTGCCCTTTGGCAGATACTAGTTTGTGGACTGTGGATCAGTGATTGGTGATTGCTGCTGGCGGTTGCCTCTCCATCAACCCGTGAGGTGGTTTACATCCTAGAAAGGTTGCCATAGCTGCTGTTAGGTGTGAATGAGAGTAGAGATTCCGAGACTGTGTATTCTCTCCTTATGCGACTGTGCGTGTTGCCCTTAGTGTGTGTAAGCTTTTTGATAGAGAGCTGTTCATGTGTCAGCCAGGTACGGCCAGTGTAGTCGGTCTGTGGGTCCTCATCTTATGCAGTTCAGCCTTTGTGGCTTGAGTCATTCTCAGTCCTGGTCATTGTATACCTCCACAACAAGCCGTGCAGGGATATGTGGAGGTCTTTGAGTCTTTACTATAATATAGATTTGATTTTGGTGTAAACCGAATCATATATACTTGGTGTTATATCTTATGCGAGAGTAATCAATTGCAAACAAGTGGTATCAGAGCAGTCGGTGAGGGTCTGCAAGTTGTCGAGGAATCTGTCAGTCTTTCACAATGGAGAGCTTGTCCAAAGTTTCTTCGTCCAAGTCAGGATTGCCTGAGACATCAGTAATGAAGTTTGATGGAAGGAATTTTCCCTCCTAGCAGCTTTTTGTCCCCCTCCTTTTCATGGAAAAGGTTTGTGGGGGGGCATCTGGTTCGGAGAAAAGCCAGCTAACAATCAAGGGCTAAAGAAAATGCAAGCCTGGGATTTAAAGAATGAGAAGGCATTGGGTCTTCTAGGTAGAACCTTGGGTGTAGATTTCATTCATCATGTTGACAGCTCGAAGACCACAGCTCAGAACTGGAGTATATTGGAAGAACTATCCGTTTCGAGGGAGATAAATTCGAAAATTATGCTTAAACAAGAGATCTTGCACTCTATAAGGGAGGTGGAAACTCCCTGGAGACTCATCTCAACAGGATGCAGTCAATATTTAAGTAATTTCAAGCACTTGGGGTGCGGGTGGACGATGGCAATGCAAAGGCCATATTGCTCACCAGCCGTCCACCGAGGTACAATGATCTAGTTACAATCCTTAGAGTTAATTTGGATACGTTAAGCTTTCGTGATGTTGGTGCCATGCTTCTTAGTGAAGAGAGAAGAGTGGAGATGAATGTAATGCAACAGGAGAACCAGCATACATTATCAAAGGTAAGAGAAAAAGCAAAGAGAATGGTAGATGAGCTTAACAGTTTGTGTCTACTGTGGTCGAGAAGGACGGGAAAGAAAGGTATTGTTACAAGAAAGATTTCGATGACAAGAACAAAGAGGGAAAAGATCCAGCAGCAACTCAAAAGCATGCATGGTAGACCGTAGATGGAGATCAGGGAGATCATTTTGCAGGGCCGGTTCAGCATGAACCACCCCCAGTTATTGATCTTGATGCAGACTATGCCTTTTGAAGTTTTTGATATGCCGAATTTTTGGTTTGTTAGTTTCTTTTCTAGTGTTGTGTTGATATCCCCAACTCAGTTTAGGGGGGGCTGTTAAGTTGTTAGAATGCTTTGGTAAAATATGTAGGTGGGAACATGTCTCTAAGGTTAAAGAGGCATAGCAGTGATGCAGCATGTGGCACTCGTGCATGCAGCTTTGGATGCAGCAATACTAAGGTGGCTCTTGTTGAAAGTTCATGTTCTCTTTCCTTCCGATTGGTTCGAGGCCTTTCCGTAGCTCCATGAGAGTCGGGGAGCTTTGTGCCCTTTGGCAGTACTGTGTGGTGGACTGTGGATCAGTGATTGGCGAATGCTGATGGCGGTTGCCTCTCCATCAACCCATGAGGCGGTTTGCATCCTATAAAGGTTGCCATAGCGGCTGTTAGCTGTGTGAATGAAAGTGAGATTCCGAGACTGTGTGTTCTCTCTTTATGTGACCGTGTGTCAACGTTGCCCTTGTTGTATGTAAGTTTCTTGATAGAGACCTACTTGTGTAGTCTCGGTTTGTGGGTTGTCATCTTATGCAGTTCAGCCTTTGTGGCTTGAGTCGTTCTCAGTCCTGGTCATTGTATACCTCCACAACAAGCCCCGTAGGGATGATGCATGGAGGTCTCTGAGTCCTTACTATAATATAGATTTGATTTTGGTGTAAACTTCCTTCTTGAATCATTTATACTTTGTGTAATGTTTTATGTGAGAGTGATCGGTTGCTTGTGGAGGTCTATAGAGCTTCTTTATTGCCTTTATGACCACATACTTGTAAATAAGGATCAAGGAGCTCTATAGACCTCCATAGACAACAAAGTGATCATTTGGAGGGAGTTGGAGATATCTTTGATCATATCAAGACCACATGGTCATGAAGGCGCTTAAAGACCTCTCCAGGTCTCTTGAGAGGAACATGTGGCCATCAGTTTGGATCTATTGAAGAAAAGGAGGCCCATGGAGATCCATGCGCTTTCTTATGGACACGTATTTCTTATGACCTTTCCAACAGACTCTCTCTCTCTCCCTTCTCATACACACACATACACCCCTTCTCCGTTCCTCTCTCCCGTACCTCCAATACAGCCCGTACAACCTCTCCCGTACCTCCCGTACAGCTTCTCTTGTGCCCCCTGTACAGCCGTACCTCCCCGTACAGCCCCCCTCTATCCGTACAACCGTACAACGTCTCTCTCTGTACAGCCTCTCCCGTTCGTACCTCCGTACCACAGTCGTACCTCCGTCCGTCGTCGTCCGTACCGCCTCCGTACCCCCCTCGTCAACACCTCTCCATCTTTCCATACCTCCTAACCGTACCTAGTCTAGTCCTAGTCCTCCCTAACCCTGAGTTGGGCTAAACCCCCAACCCAACCCGGGGGTTAGGTTAAGCCAAGGGGTTCATCATACAGCCAACTATGGACTGGCCTACCCTCTCCTCCAATTCCCCCTCAACTCCTTCAACATCCATCAGGACTCGGTACTCTACAGTTGCAGCCATGACACCCTCTCCATATGCCGGGAATTACCAACAAGAAGGCTCAAAATGACCATGCCCGTATATCCGGAAGTTTGTAGTATATTTTATTAATGACATTCTTGTTTTTAGCAAAAGTATTGCTGAGTATCAGTGTTCAATACTTTGAGGAAAGCCAGTCTCTATGTAAATAAAAAGAAAACTGTATTGTATATGGTTAGACTTGAATATTTATGATTCATTATTACTTCTAAGGGGGTGAAAATGGATCCAAAGAAAGTGGCTGCGATACTGACTTGGCCTATCCCTTAGAGTTTAACTACGATCATTCTTAGGATTTGTCCAATTTTATTGAAGGCATATCAAAGGATATTTCAAGATAGTATCACCATTGACTGATCTGACCTCAGATAAAGTACCTTTTATATGGGGACAGAATCAACAAAAAGTTTTAACATCACAAAACAAGCTGTGGTCTCAGGACCGGTGTTAAAAATATTTGATCCTCAGAAACCGTTTTTCATTGGAACTGATGCAAGTGGCATTGTGGTAGGAGTAGTTCTCCTCCAAGAGGGAAGGCCAGTAAAAGCAAGACGCTTTCTCCCTCTCAACAAAATTGCCCAACTCATGAATTAGAGTTGTATGCTGTTGTCCATGCTTTGAAAACATGGAGATATTATTTATATGAATCAGAGTTTTATATTGATGTTTGTCGTGATACTCTGAAACATTTTGGTAAACAACTTGACTTGAGAGGCCGCCAAGCTAGGTGGGTAGAACTCATGCAAGAGTTTAACTTGACAACGAAGAGGGAAGGATAATAAAGTTGCTGATGCATTGTCGCGCATTATGCCTAATATGAGTTTCACGGTACTAGAGAGTGCTCTAATGACTGAGATTAGGGAAACTCAAAAGGTGGATGAGTTCGTCCAGAGCCTTTGACCTAAGGCTCATGTGCTTAAACCCGGGAAAAAGGGTGACATGGCATCCAAAAAAGGACAAACTTATTGAAGATATACCATAAGAGATGGTATGTTGAAAAGAAATGGCAAGGTAGTAGTACCTAATTAGAATGAACTTAGGCAGAGAGTCATTTAATAATGCCATGATAGCCCATGTGCGGGACATCCAGGAGTCGAGAAAACGTATGATCTCGTGAAATGAGATTTCTTTTGGCAAAAAATGAAAATACATATTCATGAATATGTGACACGCTGTTTTTCGTGTCAAGTAAAGCAGAGTGGGTGAAACCACTCGGACTTTTACAGCCCTTGGAAATACCACTAGATAGGTGGGAGAGCATTTCCATGGACTTTATTGTAGGTCTGTCTATGACACAAGGTGGATATGATTCTATCCTTGTGGTAGTTGATCGTCTTACCAAGATGGCTCACTTCATTCCAACTAGAGAGTCTGTTAGTGTCCCACAAGTGGCGGATTTGTTTATTAAACATATAGTTCATCCGCATGGACCCAAATCCATAGTGGTAGACAGGGATGTTAAATTTACTAGTCATTTTTGGATTGCGGTGTTTGAGACACTAAGGATTGAGTTGGGAATGAGTAGTGGGGATCCGGATGGTCAAACGGAAATAGTCAACCAAATTTTAGAGGATATGCTTAAAGCATATGTTTCATTGAGGCAACATTCGTGGGACAAGTGGTTGCCACTGTTGGAATTTTCCTACAATTGTAGAAAACATTCCTCTACAAGGTTCAGTCCGTTTGGGCTGAACTATGGTTATAGATCAGCAAATCCAATTACAGTTGGAATACCTCAGAAAGTGCCTAGTGCCGCGATCTTTGTGGTTCAAATGCGGGAGATGCTAGCACTTGCGAGGGCTAACATACGCTAGGCTATGGGTAGAGCTAAGGCATATGCGGATGAAAACAGATCCGTTAGAGAATTCAAAGAAGGAGAAAAAGTTTTTCTCAGAGTTCCTTCGCACTCTAGGTCTTTGACTGCTGTAGGAGAGTGTGCTAAGTTATCACCATGATATTGTGGCCTATAAATTAGAATTACCACAAGGTTGTAAGGTGTACCCAGTGTTTCATGTTTCTCGTTTAAAGAAATTTTTACACACAGGTGACTCACTAATGGAGGGTGTTGTTTTGTTTCAGGAGATAGAGGATAATGCAGGACGCAAACCAACAAGAATCCTGGACCGAGGAACAATGCAGGTATGCAATCGGAAGATACCCACGGTGTTGGTTGCATGGCATGGTTTACCTCTATCAAAAGCTACCTGAGAATCCATATACCAGTTACGGAGAATGTTCTCAGACTTTATCATCGAGGACGCTGATGCCTAAAGAGAAAAGGAATGTTACGCTTGAGGTAGCATGACCTCGGAAGGGTCAGTGGACATTTTTCTTTAGAGGATCAATGTTTGTATTATATTTATTGGGCTTCATGTAAATGGTCAAAAGGATTAATGTCAAGGTCCTTGATGAGGGTGACAAGGCACTGATTAGATGGGTCTAAGGCTAGTACCCTAGAATGATGACATCTGGTAGACTAGATCCATCTAGGGATTTGGGGCTTTGTGGATCTGCATGCAACAGGGATGTGTTTTTTTTTTTCGGAAAGCAGCGTCAGGCATCTAGGCACGCAAGCCTAGGACGAAAAGGAAGAAGAAGAAAATCTCGAATTTCGAGAAAAGTACAGCAGGTACAGCGAGGAGATTTGGACCTTTCCCGAGGTGCATTGTATTGCGTGAAGTACAGCAAGTACTTTTCTTTTATTTCCCTCCTACTTGGAGGTGGACTTGTGCACAGATATCGGGATTTATGCATCTGACAGAGGATATATGCTTTTACTGGGTTTGAATCTCAGTTTACGGGTGAGCAGATCATAGGGCTTTTGCCCGGCAGTTGATGCTTTGTATGCCTTGAGGTAGTGTGGTGCCAGAGTGCACACATTTGTCTCGATTTCCGCAGTGTTGAGGTGACATTTTCTTGCAGGTCACATTTCTTGTGCAACACTCAGAGAACCTCAGTTGAGCCACGCTTGGTCAGGGCGCATCGAGTTTACTCGGTCCCTAACTGTCCATCGTTGACAGTGCTCAAAAGGTTCCTCATTGAGTGTTTGTACGTTGGGATCTGTGTATGTCATTTCTACACAGGGCAGTATTTGCATTACACTGTTAGTTGATTTTGTCAGAGAGATTTGCACATTGTATGCCTTATCCCTCATTGTTGAGGTTGTTTTCACTTGGTACAAGTGTCAGATCAAGGGGCTTTTGCCCAGATTTTGCTTGAGAGCACTTGGGTTACTGTCAGAGATCTTCAGATGCATTTTATTCCCTTGGCAGAAGGGTAATTGCTTGGGATTTATCCCATTTTCTGTTGCAGGTTTTGTGACAGGCTGAAGTGTCTGGAGCTCTTTTTTTTTCAGTGAACAAAACAGTGTATGCCAAGTGGTTTATGCATATTAAATTAGTGCAATACCTCATCTGAGGTGGGAGAAGTGATCAGGACAGCAGTGTTTTGTGCCTTGTCAGCTGATGATGCACTGTTAAAGCACTTGTGGAGCAGCTGCAGCATTCTGAAATTACTGTTTTTATGCCTATTTGAGCACGGTACAGTGTATCAGAAGGTACAGTAACTGGAGAAATTTTCTGTTGTGCTGCAGATTTTCTGACAGTAAAAAAACAGCACTATTATGAGTGCTCATGGCTCTTGATAGAGCAGGTTTTTTCTGAGAAATCAGAATTTTATTCAGTTTTTTTTGACTTACAGGGAGTCAGGTACTTTCCTTATCTGATATGGCATCAGGGGGAAGTGAATCATCAATTCTGAACATAAAGAAGTTGGAAGGGGCACACAATTATGCATTATGGGCAGAACAGTGTTTGAATGTACTTCTGCTTAAGAAGATTTCTAAGCCCATAAGGGTGAAGGGTGTCAAACCATCTGGGATGTCAGATGAAGAATGGGAGGAGCTAGATCTGTCCGCGAGGGCTGCTATCATGCTTACTCTCAGTGATTCTCTTGTGTACAATGTTCAGGCTGAAAAGACCTCTTATGGTGTATGGCAGAGGCTAGCAGAGTTGTATGCCCAAAAGAGTTCAGCCAGTAAGGTGTATTGGTTGAAGAAGCTGGTTGATCTTCGCATGAAGGAAGGTACAGCTATGACCTCACACTTGAGTGAGTTCAATGCCATCTTTACACAGCTGATTGCACAGGGGTTGAACCTTGATGAGGAGTTCAAGGCTACTTTCTTGTTGTGTACCCTTCCTGAGAGTTGGGACACTTTCAAGACCACCTTGTCTAATTCAAATGTCACTCTTATATATGCTGATGTAGAGAGCTCTCTCCTCATGGAGGAGATGAGCAGGAAAAATAATGCGGGCAGCAAGTCTTCAAATGCTTTGCAGATACAGGAAAGAGGCAGGACTCAGCAGAAGGGGAGATCTGCTAGTAAGTCCAAATCCCGCAGTCAGTCCCGTATCAGAAAGGATATTGAATGCTTTTATTGTGGCAAGAAGGGACATGTGAAGTCTAAGTGCTTCAAGTTCATACGGGATCAGAAAGCCAAGAAGGCTGAAACAAAGGATGCAGGCAGTGGAAGCAAAGGCAAAGGCAAGGCCAAGGCAGATGACTTAGATGCAGTGAATGTTGCAGCAGAGGATAGTGACAGTGACATACATGATGTTTTATGCTCTTCTGCTGTAATTGCACATACTTTGGTTATTGATGGCCATGACATGCACACCTGGCTCTTGGATTCAGGTGCTTCCTTTCATGTTACTCCTCATAGGGAGTGGTTTACTTCCTACACAGGTACTCATGGAGTTGTTCATCTTGGGAACAACTATGCATGTCGGATTGCAGGGATTGGCAGTATACAGATAGTATTCCCTGATGGACGGTCATTTATGCTTGATGGTATTCGCCATGTTCCACAAATCAAGAAAAATCTGATTAGCACTGGCTTGTTGGATGACAGTGGTTACCACACCACATTTGGGGGTTCCAAATGGGTGATTACTGATGGCCAGGTTGTAGTGGCTGAGGGTTATAAGAGTGATACCTTGTACCCTCTTTATGTTTCCACTGTGGGTAATCACGTTATTGCCATAACCGAGCTGCCAAAGGTTTCATTGTGGCATAGCCGGTTAGGACACATGTCTGTTAAAGGAATGCAAGAACTGTCATGTTTGGGTTATCTGCCGTCTCTTTCTTTTTCAGATTTGCCTACTTGTGATCATTGCATATTTGGCAAGCATTCTGAAACTCCTCATAAGAGGAGAACTCCCCAGAATAGAGCACCGCTTGATCTAGTGCACACTGATTTGTGTGAGATGCCACAGTTATCACTAGGGGGTGCAAAGTATTTCATTACTTTTATTGATGATGCCACACGCAGAGTGTGGTTCTATTTCTTGAAGCATAAAAGCGATACCTTAGATGCTTTCAAGAAGTTTGTCGCTCAGGTTGAGAATCGGACAGGTCGCAGGCTGAAATGCCTCAGATCCGATAATGGGGGTGAGTATGTGTCACATGCTTTTGTGCAGTTTTGCGAAGCTAAGGGCATCAAACAGGAACTCACAGCCCCTCATAATGCATCTCAAAATGGTGTAAGTGAGCGAATGAATCGAACTATTCAGGAGAAGGTTCGATGTATGTTGTCTTATGCTGCATTGCCCCATGGCTTTTGGGCAGAAGCCGTGCAAACAGCAGTTCACATTATTAACAGGTCGCCAAACAAGGCTTTGGAGTTGAAAGTGCCAGAGGAGGTGTGGTCTGGCAAGCCACCCTCATATAAGCACTTACGTGTATTTGGCTGCGAGTGCTTTGCTCATGTACGCAAAGAACTGCGCACCAAACTGGAGCCAAAGTCTTTCAGATGCATCTTCATGGGTTATGGTGACGAAGGTGAAATGGGGTACAGGTTATGGGATCCCGTTAAACGGAAGATTATACGCAGCAATGATGTCATCTTTAAAGAGGATAGTGTACACAAGGAACCCGTGCAACCTGTGGAATACAGGAGGGTTATTTATGATGATGTTGGACAGCATAGAATCCCCATTTATATGCAGCAGCAGGCTGCTGCAGATAACCCTGTTCAAGAGGGTATACAGGCTGAAAATCAGCCAGATAATCTTGCCAATGATGCACCACTGAATATGCCAGCAAATGGGGCTGTAGAACAGCCAGATATGGTGGTACAGCCACCCGTCATGCATGACGAACAGGCTGGACAGCAGCCTAATCTGGAACATTTTGTTAGGAGGAGCACCCGTGTACAACGGCCTCTTGCCAGGTTTGTTCCAGGAGCCAATAATGTGGCTGATTTTATTATGCTGACAGATTGTGGTGAGCCTTCCAGCTTCAAGGAAGCTATGGGAAGAACAGAGAAAAGGAAGTGGGAGAAAGCCATGCAATCTGAAATGGACTCTCTACTTCAAAATGATACATGGGACTTGGTGCAGCTACCTGCAGGCAGAAAGGTTTTGCCATGCAAGTGGGTTTACAAAGTCAAAGTGGATTCAAATGCTTTACCGAGGTATAAAGCCAGATTGGTTGCCAAGGGATTTAAGCAGGAGAAAGGTATTGACTTTGATGAGATCTTTTCCCCTGTAGTCAAGATGACTACTTTGAGAGCAGTGTTAGCTCTTGTTGCTCATGAGGACATGGATTTATGTCAGATGGATGTGAAGACTGCTTTTCTTCATGGAGATCTCCATGATGAGATCTACATGAGTCAGCCAGAGGGATATGCTGTTAAAGGGAAAGAGCAGCTTGTGTGTAAGCTCAAAAGGAGCTTGTATGGACTCAAGCAGGCACCAAGAGAATGGTACAAGAAGTTTGATGCCTTCATGCAGTCCCAAGGGTATCATAGGTGTGAGACCGATCATTGCTTGTACACTAAACGGGCAAAGGATGGCAGTTTGATGCTACTCATTCTATATGTGGATGACATGCTGATTGCCAGTAAATCTCAGCTTGAGATTAGTGCTTTAAAGAAACAACTGCATAAGTCTTTTGACATGAAAGACTTGGGTGATGCAAACCATATTCTTGGCATGCGGATTACTTGTGACAGGTCCAAGGGACTTTTGTTTCTGTCACAAAAGGAGTACATTGACAAAGTACTGCAGAGGTTTAAAATGGAGGGGGGGAAGTCTATTAGTACCCCGTTGCCTCCACATTTAAAACTCAGCAGTAAGGACAGCCCCAGATCAGATGATGATAAGGCTGAAATGGCCAAGGTTCTGTATGCATCTGCAGTTGGTTCTTTGATGTATGCCATGGTTGCCACTCGTCCGGATATTGCTTTTGCGGTGGGAGTCATCAGCAGGTATATGGCAAATCCAGGCAAGCGGCACTGGGAAGCAGTGAAAGGTGTCTTCAGGTATCTCAAAGGTACCAAAGACTTGTGCATATGCTATGGTAGGCAAAATGCATTGGTGCATGGTTTTACAGATTCAGACTATGCAGGGAATGCAGATAATCGGAAGTCTACTACCGGTTATATTTTCACTTTTGCAGGAGGTGCTATATCTGTTGGGGTAAAGGCACATTGCCTACCCTTATATTAAAGAATTAAAGTTAGGACACCTATGATTGTCTTAAGACAGTCATAGGGTAAACCTAATCCTAATAAAACTTAAGTGAGTTTGTGGTGTGGCTCACTCATTACTTCACACCCGCACTAGTGTGTCTCTCTCTCACTCTCACTCTCTTGCTCCCTTTCCACTCTTCTTCCCCCTCTAAACTGGTATCAGAGCCTCCCCTCCCAAGCTCTCTCTCCCTCGCTTACTACCCTCTCCGTACGGACGTACGGACAGTGCCGTACGACCGTACGTCGTCCGTACAGTCGTACGGACGGACTGCGACAGCATCAGGGCGGCGCAGCAGGCGACGGCGCGGGAGCAGACCAGGGCGACAGCGCGGTGCAGTTCAGGGCGCAGGCGGCGCATTTTGCAGCTAGGGCGGCGCTTTTGCGCAGGCGGCGCATTTTGCAGATAGCTGCAGCTCGTGGTATCCAGCACTGTGTGGGCTGTGTCGAGGGCAGCTCCAGGGCGGCCTGCATCAGGCAGCTGTACAGAGCGGCGCACCTACTCCAAGGACTGCCGTACAGTCGTACGGATTTCCGTACAGCTGTACGGACGACGCTGCCACAACCACAGGCAGTTATACAGATTTTTTTTCGATCTGTGTGCAGCAGGGAGGTACATATTCTTGGGATCTGTGTCCAAAGATTTTTTTTTGGGGGAAGCGTGCTGCTGCAAGGACACAAGTACAGCAGGACAGCCGGAGCTTCTATGCTTTTACTGAGTGAAATTCTCAGTTTTGGGTGAAATTATCAAAGGGCTTTTGCCTAGATGTGTTTGCAGTCTATGCCTTGAGGCAGTGTGTAGCCAGGTGTGTAGCCAGGGAGCACACATTTGCTTTATTTCCGCAGTGCATTTGGTGACATTTGTTGCAGGTCACATTCTTTGTACACACTCTGAAAATCTCAGTTGAGCCACGCTTGGTCAGGGCGCATCGAGTTTACTCGGTCCCTAACTGCCCATCGTTGACAGTGCTCAAAAGATTTTCTTCTGGGTGTTTGTACTTTGTGGTTTGTGTTGTTACTGAGTACACAAAGGCAGTCTATGCTTTGCACATTGTCAGGTACAAGAGTCAGAGAGATTTTCATATTGCTTGCTACCTCATTGTTGAGGTGTTCTCCACTTGATTCAGGTGTCAGATCAAGGGGCTTTTGCCCAGACTTTGTTTGATTGCACTTGGGTTACCGACAGAGATCTTCAGATGCATTTTCTCCCCTTGGTATAAGGGTGATTGCTTGGGATTTATCCCATTTCCTGTTGCAGGTTTTGTGTGACAGGCTGAAGAGTCATTTACTGTTTTTGGGGTGTCAGTCAAGTATTTTCTGCAATTTGAGACAGTGACATACCTCATCTGAGGTGGGAGAAGTGATCAGTACAGTCAGTACAGCAGTGTTTACAGCAGTCTGAGTGTTTTTGTCAGATAATTATGCACTGTTAAGCTCTTGTTGAGCAGCAGCAGCAGTCTGAAATTACTGTTTTTTATGCCTCTTTGAGCTCAGAACAGTTTGTCAGAAGGTACAGTACTTGCAGGGACATTTACTGTTTTGCTGCAGATTTTACTGACAGTAAAAACAGCACTTTTGAGAGTGCTACTGGCTCTTGAATAGAGCAGGCTTTTCTGAGAAATCAGAACTTTATTATTCAGTCTTTTTACTTCCAGGGAGTCAGGTACTTTCCTCATCTGATATGGCATCAGGAGGAGGTGATTCTTCAATTCTGAACATAAAGAAACTGGAAGGAGCACATAACTATGCATTATGGGCAGAACAGTGCTTGAATGTTCTTCTGTTAAAGAAGATTGCTAAGCCCATAAGGGTAAAGGGTGTCAAGCCATCTGATATGGCAGCTGATGATTGGGAAGAGCTTGATTTGTCTGCGAGGGCAGCTATTATGCTCACTATTTCAGACACTCTTGTGTTCAATGTACAGGCTGAAAAGACCTCTTATGGTCTATGGCAGAGACTAGAGGAATTGTATGCCCAAAAGAGCTCAGCCAGTAAGGTTTATTGGCTGAAGAAGCTGGTCGATCTTCGCATGAAGGAAGGTACAGCTATGACCTCACACTTGAGTGAGTTCAATGCTATCTTTACACAGCTGATTGCACAGGGGTTGAATCTTGATGAGGAGTTCAAGGCCACTTTCTTGTTGTGTACCCTCCCTGAGAGTTGGGACACTTTCAAGACCACCCTGTCTAATTCAAATGCTACTCTTATGTATGCTGATGTAGAGAGCTCTCTCCTTCTGGAGGAGATGAGCAGGAAGAATAATGCGGGCAGCAAGTCTTCAAATGCTTTGCAGGTACAGGATAGAGGCAGGACTCAGCAGAAGGGGAAATCTGCTAGTAAGTCCAAATCCCGCAGTCAGTCCCGTGGCAAAAAGGACATTGAATGCTTTTATTGTGGCAAGAAGGGACATGTGAAGTCGAAGTGCTTCAAGTTCATACGGGATCAGAAAGCCAAGAAGGCTGAAACACAGGATGCAGGAAATGCAAGCAAAGGCAAAGGCAAGGCCACGCTAGTTGAATTGGATGCAGTGAATGTTGCAGCAGAGGACAGTGACAGTGACATACATGATGTTTTATGCTCTTCTGCTGTAATAGCACATGCTTTAGTTATTGATGGCCATGACATGCACACCTGGCTCTTGGATTCAGGTGCCTCTTTTCATGTTACACCTCACAGGGAGTGGTTTACTTCCTACACAGGTACTCATGGAGTTGTTCATCTTGGGAACAACTATGCATGTCAGATTGCAGGGATTGGCAGTATACAGATAGTATTTCCTGATGGACAGTCATTTATGCTTGATGGTGTTCGCCATGTGCCGGAAATCAAGAAAAATCTGATTAGCACTGGCTTATTAGATGACAGTGGTTACCACACCACATTTGGGGATTTCAAATGGGTGATTACTGATGGCCAGACAGTAGTGGCTGAGGGTTTTAAGAGTGATACCTTGTACCCTCTTTATGTTTCCAGTGTGGGTAATCATGTTGTTGCCATAACCGAGCTGCCAAAGGTTTCATTGTGGCATAGCCGGTTGGGACACATGTCTGTTAAAGGAATGCAAGAACTGTCACGTTTGGGTTATCTGCCGTCTCTTTCATTTTCAGATTTGCCTACTTGTGATCATTGTGTTTTTGGCAAGCATTCTGTGACTCCTCATAAGAGGAGAACTCCCCAGAATAGAGCACCACTTGATCTAGTGCACACTGATTTGTGTGAGATGCCACAGTTATCACTAGGGGGTGCCAAATATTTTATTACTTTCATTGATGATGCCACACGTAAGGTGTGGGTCTATTTCTTGAAGCATAAGGGAGATGCCCTAGATGCTTTCAAGAGGTTTGTCGCTCAAGTTGAAAATCGGACAGGTCGTAGGCTGAAATGCCTCAGATCCGATAATGGGGGTGAGTATGTGTCACATGCTTTTGTGCAGTTTTGCCAAGCTAAGGGCATCAAACAGGAACTCACAGCCCCTCATAATGCATCTCAAAATGGTGCAAGTGAGCGGATGAATCGAACTATTCAGGAGAAGGTTCGATGTATGTTGTCTTATGCTGCATTACCCCATGGCTTTTGGGCAGAAGCCGTGCAAACAGCAGTTCACATTATTAACAGGTCACCAAATAAGGCTTTGGAATTGAAAGTGCCAGAGGAGGTGTGGTCTGGCAAGCCACCCTCATATAAGCACTTACGGGTATTTGGCTGCGAGTGCTTTGCTCATGTACGCAAAGATCTCCGCACCAAACTGGATCCAAAGTCTATCAGATGCATCTTTATGGGATATGGTGATGAAGGTGAAATGGGGTACAGATTATGGGATCCCGTTAAACGGAAAATTATACGCAGCAATGATGTCATCTTTAAAGAAGATTGTGTACACAAGGAACCCGTGCAACCTGTGGAATACAGGCGGGTTATTTATGATGATGTTGGACAGCAAAGAATGCCTATTTATATGCAGCAGCAGCCTGCTGCAGATCACCCTGTTCAAGAGGGTATACAGGCTGAAAATCAGCCAGAAAATTTTGCCAATAATGCACCACTGGATGTGCCAACAGATGGGGCTGTAGAACAGCCAGATACGGTGGTACAGCCACCTGTTATGCATGAAGAACAGGCTGTACAGCAGCCTAATCCGGAACAGTTTGTTAGGAGGAGCACCCGTGCACAACGGCCTCCTGCCAGGTTTGTTCCAGGAGCCAATACTGTGGCTGATTTTATCATGCTAACAGATTGTGGTGAGCCTTCCAGCTTCAAGGAAGCTATGGGAAGAACAGAGAAAAAGAAGTGGGAGAAAGCCATGCAGTCAGAAATGGACTCTCTACTTCAGAATGATACATGGGACTTGGTGCAGTTACCTGCAGGCAGAAAAGTTTTGCCATGCAAGTGGGTTTACAAAGTCAAAGTGGATTCAAATGCTTTACCGAGGTATAAGGCCAGATTGGTTGCCAAGGGATTTAAGCAGGAGAAGGGCATTGACTTTGATGAAATCTTTTCCCCTGTAGTCAAGATGACTACTTTGAGAGCAGTGTTGGCTCTTGTTGCTCATACTGACATGGATTTATGTCAGATGGATGTGAAGACAGCTTTTCTTCACGGAGATCTCCATGATGAGATCTATATGAGTCAGCCAGAGGGATATGCTGTTAAAGGGAAAGAGCAGCTTGTGTGTAAGCTCAAAAGGAGCTTGTATGGACTCAAGCAGGCGCCAAGAGAATGGTACAAGAAGTTTGATGCATTCATGCAGTCCCAAGGGTATCATAGGTGTGAAACCGATCATTGCTTGTACACCAAACGGGCAAAGGATGGCAGTTTGATGCTACTCATTCTATATGTGGATGACATGCTTATTGCCAGTAAATCTCAGCATGAGATTAGTGCTTTGAAGAAACAACTGCATAAGTCTTTTGACATGAAAGAGTACATTGACAAAGTACTGCAGAGGTTTAAAATGGAGGGGGGGAAGTCCATTAGTACCCCGTTGCCTCCACATTTAAAACTCAGCAGTAAGGACAGCCCCAGATCGGATGATGATAAGGCTGAAATGGCCAAGGTTCCGTATGCATCTGCAGTTGGATCTTTGATGTATGCCATGGTTGCCACTCGTCCGGATATTGCTTTTGCGGTGGGAGTCATCAGCAGGTATATGGCAAATCCAGGCAAGCGGCATTGGGAAGCAGTGAAAGGTGTCTTGAGGTATCTCAAAGGTACCAAAGACTTGTGCATATGCTATGGTAGGCAGGCTGCATTGGTGCATGGTTTTACAGATTCAGACTATGCAGGGAATGCAGATAACCGGAAGTCTACTACCGGTTATATTTTTACATTTGCAGGAGGTGCTATATCATGGGTGTCTCGGTTGCAGAAATGTGTTGCACTATCAACCACAGAAGCTGAATATGTTGCAGCCACTGAGGCTTGCAAGGAAGCAATATGGCTTACTCGGCTGGTGGGAGATTTGGGCATTACAGGAGATATGCCAGTTCTGCATTGTGATAGTCAGAGTGCTATCATGTTGGCAAAGAATCCGGTCTTTCATCAGAAGACCAAGCACATAGAAGTGAAATATCATTTCATCAGGGAGGTACTGGAAGACAAGCGTCTTGAGCTTGTGAAAGTACATACTGATGATAATCCTGCAGATTTGCTCACTAAGAGCTTGCCTACAGAGCGGTTTGCACATTGCCGCCACATCATGGGATTAGGATGAGACCATTCTTACTTTATGGTCTTGTATACAGTAACTGTATATTGCTGTATTTTTATTCTTTTCTCCCCTTTAGGCACATTGGCCTTTAGGTGGGAGGTTGTTGGGGTAAAGGCACATTGCCTACCCTTATATTAAAGAATTAAAGTTAGGACACCTATGACTGTCTTAAGACAGTCATAGGGTAAACCTAATCCTAATAAAACTTAAGTGAGTTTGTGGTGTGGCTCACTCATTACTTCACACCCGCACTAGTGTGTCTCTCTCTCACTCTCACTCTCTTGCTCCCTTTCCACTCTTCTTCCCCCTCTAAATATCATGGGTGTCTCGGTTGCAGAAATGCGTTGCACTGTCAACTACTGAAGCTGAATATGTTGCAGCCACTGAGGCTTGCAAGGAAGCAATATGGCTTACTCGGCTGGTGGGAGATTTGGGCATTACAGGAGATATGCCAGTTTTGCATTGTGATAGTCAGAGTGCTATCATGTTGGCAAAGAATCCGGTCTTTCATCAAAAGACCAAGCACATAGATGTGAAATATCATTTCATCAGGGAGGTACTAGAAGACAAGTGACTTGAGCTTGTGAAGGTGCATACTGATGATAATCTTGCAGATTTGCTCACTAAGAGCTTGCCTACAGAGCGGTTTGCACATTGCCGCCACATCATGGGATTAGGATGAGACCATAATTATTTTATGGTCTTCTATACAGTAACTGTATATTGCTGTAATTTTTATTCTTTTCTCCCCTTTAGGCACATTGGCCTTTAGGTGGGAGGTTGTTGGGGTAAAGGCACATTGCCACCCCTTTATTAAAGATATGACACCTATGACGGTCTTAAGACAGTCATAGGGTGAAAAACCTAATCCTAATAAAACCTATGAGTTTGTGGTGTGGCTCATCACTTCACACCTGCATGTTTGGAGTCTTCTCTCTCTCTCTCTTTCCCCCGTTGTTCTTCTTCTCCTTACCTTCCCCTTCAGTGTCTGCGATCCCATTGCACTGATCAAACCCCCCTTTCGGGGCTGAAGGACCATGAGCGTTACCTCCAGTGGTAGAGGATATGAGTCCAGAATCTAGGGTCCTAACCTCCTGAAGTCCCGTGGTAAGGGACGCCTAGGTTGAAGTTTGTGAACTGCTGAACGGGAGGACCAGCCCCGTCCCAGGGCCGGCTGCTGCGATGAGGAAGCAGAAGGGGGCGTCATCTTTGCCTTGCATGCTGGCAGGGGTGTAGCTGAAGAACTTGCTGCGGAGGTGGAGAGGGAGGCGGCGGGGGTGGTGGGGATAGGGATGCGGGGGGCCGAGGGAGGGGGGGTGGGTGAGAGTGATCATAGCAGGGGGGGCTGAGGGTTCCCCTAAAATGCATGGAGGATTGAATATCACTAATATCCAGGTGCACATCCTAGCTCACAGAGGGAAAATGGTGCTGCAATTACTAAAAGGTAATCAGCCCTGGGCTGTCATGATTCAATCTCTAGTCACACATATCAGTACTCCTGCTTTTGGTCATTGGTACCCCACTCAGTGGGATTTCTTGTTTGGGTGCATTGATGGCACTTTGCATGGCTGCCCTATGGTCTCCAACTTGCTTCTTGACCGGAAGCATATTTTGTCTCACCTTGAATGGCATGGTCGACAATCTCTGATGGGTAACTCTTTGCGGGCTGAAAGCATTCACTAGTCAAAAGTTTTCCAGCATCCACTTGCTTTACAGGAACCTCGTCGTTCCTACTTTATTTCTTTTAAAGAGATCAATACTGTTGGTGATGTTATTCATGATGATGGCTCTATGCTTCCCTTTTCTCTGGCAGCCACACATTATAGTTTGGGTTCTCATTATCGTACTTTGTGGCAGCAAATCACTTATATGCTTTCTCCTATGGTTTTGATTCCCCCTTTGGAACTCCAGGATCGATTAGGGGATTGGACTTTGACTTCCCTTGGGTCCTCCTCTCGTCTTTTGAGGCTATCTCAGATTACTGTGCCTGCATTATACAAAATCCTTTTGCCTCAACCTTGGGTTTCAGAAAGGGGTAATTCTATTTGGCGAATGCATCGGCCAGTTAAGTGGTGGAGAAAAAGACTGCGGCAACTTTGAGCTTACAAAGTTTCGAGTGCTTCTGGGAATTTTTCCATCTGGACAGTTGCTGGCCCGTAGGCACATTGCTTCTGCTCTATGTCATAGGTTTCTGATTTCTCAGGAGACTGTGCCTCATTTATTCTTGCATTGCCCGTCTTCTCGACAGTTTCTGGATTCTCTTCGACAGAGGCTACGAGCGAGATTCTCGACTCTTCTCTTTGGGAAATTTTTCTGGCTCTTTGGTTTTCATTCACAGCGACCGGAGTTTCATCTTTTCTTAATTTGGGCTCATTATTGGGCACTTTGGACTCTATAGTCAGACCACAATTGTAAATTCTTTCGTGATCTCAGTTTTTCTTTATTTGCTTTTCTTAAGCATTCTCTGCAGCAATCTTTCTTTGATTGCTTGCAGACTCGCAAGATAGATCAGGATGTATATTTGGCTTATAACGAGATCTTGAGTTGATGTATTTTCTAGCGCCTCTTTTCTGAGGTGACTATTCTTGTAATATAATCAATCAAAGGTTTCACAAAAAAAAAAAAGTGTGTATTAGATCTCTAGTTACACATATCTGTATTTCTTCCTTTGGTCATTGGCAAATCAATTACTAGGATTTCTTATTTGGTCGCATCGATGGAACTTTGCATGGCTGCCCTTTGGTATCCAGTTTGCTTCTTGATTTTCCGGAAGCATGTCCTCTCTCATTTGGAATGGAATGGTCGACAATCTTTGCTGGGTAATTCTTTGCGAGCTGAAAGCATTCACTGGTCGACAGTTTTTCAGTCTCCATTGGCTTTACAAGAACCTTGTCGTTCCTATTTTGTTTCTTTTAAGGGCATCACTTCTATTGCTGATGTTATTGAGGATGATGGCTCTATGCTATCTTTTTTCTCTGGCAGCCACACGGTATGGCTTGGGCTCTCATTAACGTGCTTTGTGGCAACAAATTGGTTATATACTTTCGCCTTTTGTTCCGATTCCTCCTTTGGAACTTCAGGACAGGTTGGAGGATTGGACTTTGACTTCACCAGGGTCCTCTTCTCGCCCTTTGAGGCTATCTCAGATTACGGTGCCTGCATTGTATAAAATCCTTTTGCCTCAACCTTGGGTTTCAAAGAAAGGCAATTCTATTTGGCGAATGCATCGAATAGCCAAGTGGTGGAGAAAGAGATTAAAGCAGCTTTGGACTTACAAAACTTCTCTTCGACAACATGTTTTCTTTTGGCAAGTGCTTCTGGGCATTTTTGTAGGCCATCCTCTAGTGGTTCTAGTGATGCCCTATAGGCTATGGTATGTGCCTTGTAGGCATAAATAAAGACACTTACAGTCTTAGTGTCTTTTAGGCCACATAGGACACTTAGTCCTATGTGACACCTAGGACACTTAGTCCTAGGTCTAGGTACTTGTACCTTGTACTCTTTTGTTTTTGAATAATCTAAGTTTGACGTGACGGGTGTTCTTCTGCGACCCTTTGCTACCTGCACTCTCTCTCTTCTATCCGATCCTACAGTGGTATCAGAGCTCAGGGCTTGACTCGTCTTCCTGTTGCAACTATCCCTACTTCTTCCGTACATCTGCTCGTACATTTGACGCCATACAACAGTACCTGCGCCATCGTATCGGTTTAGTGTATTCCGCACTATCAACGCCTTCGTACAAGGCTCCCGTACCTTTGTGTGTTCCGTACTGTCGACGTACAGCCGTACTGTGTGGTACATACGCCGCCGTACAACCTGCACACTGGACGTACGAACACCTGCGCCGCCGTATAGCCTGCACACCAGACGTCCGTACTGTCATGTTCCGGATACCTGCGTCGCCATACACTGTGTTCCGTATTGTCACATACAGATACCTGAGTTGCCGTACACCTGCGTTCTGTACACTATGTCGTACCTGATCCGTACATTGTGCATATTCCGTACAGTCACGTGTGCACGTACCAGGCTACCATACAGTTTCGTACAGATGTCGTACTCAGTTTCGTACAGTTGCCGTACAAGCACCGTACTGACATCCGCACAGTTGTACTTGATCCGGAATTTGGTCAACAAAAACTTGGGGCTTTTGCGTTGGAAGCTTAATTTCAGCTGAGCAGTAACTCATACTTTTGAGTTTGGGACAGTAACTCATACTATTGCATTTTCAAGCCTTGAGGCTATACAAGTCACTTTTGCAGGACATTGAGTCAACTCTTCATATATTGGGTCACATTTGCAAAAATTCCAGCAAAATTTGGGGCTTTTTTGTATTTGCCCTAAATCTGGCCTATTTGCCCTCAATAAATTTGGGGCTTTTGCCAGATTTGTTGTTTTTGCAGTGAACATTGCCTGTCACAGTCACATTTGGTTCAGATCTGCATTTGCCCTTTGATCTGGGTCAGAAATTTGCAGATATTTGCTGTCTTTTTTGGACAGCCAGCTTTTTGCAGTGATAGCCTTGAGGCTGTTGGGTTTTCAGGTCTTTTCAGGGTATCACATTTGCTATGGCTGGGAACAATCAGGATTTATTTGGAGTTCTTCGTGAAGATGATAAGTTGGATGGCACCAACTATCTGATGTGGTCTTATCTCATGAAACATATTCTTGTTGCAAAGCATTTGTGGAATATTGTTTTTGGGGCTAATCTGAAGAGAAGTCAACAATGGACTGATAAAGAGTAGCGAATGGGGATGTCTCATCCTCCCCTCGAGTATCTCTGGCAAAGCGAGAGGTCTCGGGGGGAAGTAGCAAACTGCAATAAACAAATCCCAGCTATCCATGTATCGAATCCGGATCCAGAGAAACTTGGAGTGTGGATCTCTTTGCTCCACTGAGATGGCCCCCAAAAGTGTGGATCTGTAAAGGACTACGACTCCTCTTGACCCTCGAACCCCTCTTGTATCCCTCATCTCATCTCTGTAGGCAAACTTCCATGTATACCCATTGACTACTGGTAGTGGGCGCTCTAGACTCTGATGTGTCTCTGTGTAAAAGACTATGTCATGACCTGTACAGGATTTCGAGAAGTTCCCTGGTTTTGACCATAAGGTACCATTACAGTTCCAGATGGTACAAGATAAGGTCTTGGTGTCTGGGTCTCGTAGGCCCTGCCTCCCTATGTAGTAGGAGAGGTGGGTGCCCGACAGGGGCCAGCAAGGAGTCATCCATCTCGTACTACTTCCCACTTCCCCCCCTTGCGAGCCTGATCCTGCTGCTGCAACAGAAAACGCTTCTCTTCAACTTGTAGTGGGGTGAGGTCCTCATCCATGGAGATCGTTGGCTGGTCTCGTAAGACTGACCTACGACGTAAAGCCGAAAGTCGTGCCAAGGCATCATGGAACTGTATGATAAGGGACTGCTCTCGGTTGGGATCCATCCCAACCTGCCATGCTCTCTCAATCCTGTGCTCAGTCGCCCCTAGGGGAATGGTAACAAAGGCCTACGCATCTGCCATCGGTGTAGCCTCAGTGTGGGAAATCCCACGTACTCTGACGTTAAGAGCCTTGCTGGTTCTTTGTTGCTGCTCCAGGAGGGTAGCCGAAACGATTACCCTTGCAAGTTCTCGTTTGGCTACGTCGACCCATCTGGACGTCTCCTCGATGGCACATTGCATGCTCGCAATCTGTGCCTCCACAACTGGGGTGCTCCCTGGGACTGTACGTATGGCAGTGGCCTCCTGTCGGAGCTGTGAGATCTCCTGTCTGAGCCCCTGAATAAGATCAGCCTGGACTCGGATAGCCCGAGACTGCTCCTGTATGAGACGGCCTGCTTCTGGGTAAAGCGTGTCTGCTCCTGTGTGAAGCATGACATCTTCCTCTTGCGCTCTCGGATGCTCTGGACCTCCATCAACAAGTACTCCCAAGCCTCAGATGGGTCAACTCGTCCGTGCTCTAATGGAAACTGAAAGGACTGTGGCCTAGAAGTGTGAGGATGAGACTGGAGGCTGGGTGAGATGGGGTATGGAGATGATAGTGGCCTGGAGGAGGTGATCCTAGCAAAATGTGGGAGCGTGGGCTGACTGAGAGGTAGAGGGGAGAGAAAGGTCGAGTAGTGCGGAACAGTCTATGACCCCTCCAAAGTAGGTGTCATAATTGGAGAGAGAACTCTAGCGGGAGAAGAAGGAAGAGATGGTGGCAGTGGCAATCCCTCTATCCTAGGGGAGGGTGGAGCAATCGATGTCATGGGTAGGGGTATGTCAAAGCCAGTAGCTGTAACTGTAGAGGTTGTAGGCGTATGTGGAGTTAAAAGTGTAGCTGAAACTGGAGCTAGAGCTGAAGCTGAAGCTGAAGCTGGCGCTGAGGCTGAGGCTGAGGATGAGGATGAGGATGAGGATGTAGCTGAAACTGGAACTACAACTATCATCATGAATAACATCAACAACAGAAGTGATGCTCTTGAAAGAAACAAAGTAGGAATGGCGAGGTTCTTGTAAAGCAAGTGGAGACTGAAAAGTTGTCGACCAGTGAATGCTTTCAGCTCACAAAGAATTACCCAGCAAAGACTATTGACCATGCCATTCCAAATGAGAGAGGCCATGCTTCCAATCAAGAAGCAACCTTTTTAGGTTAGACACAATCCCGGTGGTTGAAATTGTGACTGTCCTAAACCAACTCGATTGTTTTTCTTTACCAGTAGCTTGATTAGTTTAATTATTACCTTAATTATTTTAATTATTAGCTTGATTATATGTGAGTTTCCTAAACTAAAATTGTTTTATTTTACTACTAGCTTTGAATAGTTTAATTACTAGCTTGATTATATGTGACTGTCCTAAACTAGCTTAGTAGTAGTAGTTACATGATTGAAATTATGGTTGAATAGAACTATAGAAATGAACAGCAATATATTATTATTGTCTAACTTTTAGAGCCATGTTCAAGTCAGACACCAATTATTATTATCTAACTTTTAGAGCCTTGTTGAGGTCAGACACTAGTTATGTGACTAGTCCGATCGTAGAAATGTTTTGTTAACCCAATAATTGATTTGGCAATGACCAAAGGTAGAAATACTGATATGCGTGACTAGAGATCTAATCATAAGAGCCCAAGGTTGATCACCTTGGAGAAATTGAAGCAACATTTTTTCCATGTGAGCAAGGATGTGCACCTGGATATTCGTGATGTTCAAACACACACACACACACACACACACACACACACTTTTTTTAAGTGAAAACCTTTGATTGATTGTATTACAAGAGTAGCAACCTCAAAACGAGGCAGCCAAAAGTACATCAACTGAAAATCTCAGTGTATGCTAAATATACATCATGATCTATGAAGTGCCTCTGCAAGCAATCAAAGAAGGATTGCTGCAGAGAACGCTTAAAAAAACCAAACAAGGAAAATATGGGATCACCAAAGACTTTACAGTTCTTGTCTGTCCATAAAGTCCAGAGTGCCCAATAGCGAACCCAAACAAAGAAAAGATGAAACTCTGGTCTGAGTGGATGAAAACCAAAGAGCCAGAAAAACTTCCCAAAATGACTAGTCAGGAATCTCGCTCGCAGACGTTGGCGAAGAAGATCAATGAACTCACAAGAACATGGACAAAACCAGAATAAATGAGGCACAATGGCAATGAGCAAGAGCAATGTGTCTACGGGCCTGAAGGATATGGAGAGAGTGAGAGCTAGAGAGAGTGAGAGAGTCGAAAGCTTAGAAGCTGTAGTTGCAAAATAGAGTGTAAAAGAGTACAACACAAAGTAGAGTTGATAAGGTTTTGTCATAGTGACAAAACCTTAGTAGTCACTAACCATAGTTAGTGAACTAACTGCAGTTAGGGGGAAAAACCTCTAAATGAGGGAAAAGTGCCCCTAACTAACTTATTATATTACATTGGTCACTGCTGAATTATATCTATAATTCCAACACCCCCCTGCAGTGCCAATGTCATGTACAAGGCTGATCAATCACCAAACGGATATAAGTTCAGGGCACTGCGAAATGCCTCGAACTTCTCACGTGGTAGTGCTTTGGTGAAAATATCTGCAACGTTGTCATGTGTGGACACAAAGATCATACTGATCTCTCCTGCATGCAACTTCTCTCTGACGTAGTGATAGTGAACCTCAATGTGCTTCGTGCGAGCATGAAACACTGGATTCTTTGCCACTGCAATGGCACTCTGACTATCAGTGAGAATTGGAGAAGGACCCTCCAAAGACAGATGAAGATCAGCAAATAAACGTCTCAGCCAGACACATTCAACTGTTGCTGTGAAAGCTGCCCTGTACTCAGCTTCACATGATGAGGTAGCCACTGTAGATTGTTTCTTGCTCAGCCATGAAATGCAAGATTTTCCCAAAAAGAAACAATTGCCACTAGTGGACTGCCTAGTGTCATAATCACTAGCCCAATCTGAATCACTGTAGGCATGCATCTGCAAGTCACCCCCCCTGGGAAATAGTAAGCCAAAAGACTTGGTGCCTTGCAAATAACGGAAGATGCGCTTAACTGCCTGCCAATGCATAGTTTTGGGGCTGTGCATGTACCTGCTCACCTGAGATACTGCAAACTGAATATCAGGCCTAGTATTACAGAGATATATGAGGCATCCAACAGCTTGACTGTAAAGTGTGGCATCAACTGATTCTCCTGCATCATGCATTGTGAGTTTCAGCCCCGGTTCCATGGGAGTAGATATGGGCTTACACTCTTGCATGTTAAATCTGTCCAAGAGTTTCTGAACATACTTGGACTGAGACATAACAGTGCCACGTCTCTCATGAGAGAACTGGATCCCCAAATAAAAGTGAAGCAGCCCCAAATCTGACATATCAAAGTGGGTCTGCAAATCAGTTTTGAAATCTGCAATTTTGTCGTCATTGGACCCTGTGAGCAGTAAGTCATCAACATAAAGAAGGATGACTAGTATTTCCCCCCCATCCATCTTGATGTAGAGGGTGCTCTCAGTAGGACTATTGTGCAGCCCCTTGCTGGTCAAAAAGGCATGTATCTTGGCATACCATGCACGAGGGGCTTGTTTCAGCCCATATAAAGCTTTATTAAGCTTGCAGACTTGAAGTGCATTTGCTGTAATTCCAAAACCCGGAGGTGGTTTGACATACACCTCTTCCAGTAAGTCCCCATTTAAGAAGGCTGTTTTGATGTCCAACTGATGAACATTCCACGCAAAATGTGCAGCCATTGCAATTACTGATCGGATGGTAGTCATCCGGGATGTAGGAGCAAAAGTCTCCTCATAATCTATGCCCTTTTTCTGAGCATAGCCTTTAGCAACCAGCCTGGCTTTATATCTGTCAATGGAGCCATCTGGCTTCCGTTTGACTTTAAATACCCATCATGTGCCAATAGCATGTTTACCCTGTGGCAAGTCCACAACATCCCAAGTCTGATTTTTTGCAATGGACTGCAACTCATCGTGCATGGCATTCATCCAATGCACATTACCTTGTGCCTCTTCAAATGTGGCAGGCTCCTCTTCATCAAGGAGAGTACCTGCATATGCTGATTCCACTGAATTAGCACCTTCCATGTGCCTTGCTGCACTGCGAGTCCTGCCAGGTAACGGAGCATCAAGTTTACTCTCCCGGAGAGTCTGTAACAGCCCGTTTGGGACTGTTTTTGCTGCATGTATGTCTGCAATTTCTTGCTGTACCACTTGTTCCACTTCCTGTGGAGGAGGCATGACATCCCGTGGCGGAACTGAAGCATTTGAAGGTTGCTGTAAATTCTGATGTGGATCAGAAAAATCAGCAGGGGAACCCAAAGCAATGGGTAGCAACCCTTGAAAGACATCTTCTGAAGGTGAAGGCATTTGAAAATCAGCCTGAGTGTAAGCTGAATTTTCAGAGAATATCACATCTCTACTTACAATGATTTTGCGTGTAGCAGGATTGTAGAGACGATACCCCTTGCTTTCTACACTGTATCCAACAAATATGCATTTGATAGCTTTATCTGACAATTTGTGCCTAAATTCAACTGGCACATGTGCATAGGCAAGGCATCCAAAGACTCGGAAGTGATCCACTGAAGGCTTCCTGTCATTCCAGACCTCAAAAGGAGTTTTTGTTTTTAAAGCCTTAGTGGGAGCCCTGTTCAAAATGTAATTGGCACACATCAAACCCTCTAACCAGAATTTATGAGGCATGTGTTTGCTTTTCAGCATACATCTGTCCATCTCCATGAGGGTTCTATTTTTCCTCTCAGCTTTGCCATTTTGCTGAGGGGTCAGCTTGACTGTGAGCTGATGCACAATACCCTTTTGTTTGAGAAAAGCATCAAATTCTGCAGATAGGTATTCCCCACCTCTATCCGTGCGTAATGTCTATATCTTGAGCCCTGTTTCATTTTCAACCATGGCTGAAAAGTGTTTAAACACTGTGAACACTTCAGATTTCTTTTTCAGCCCATAAACCCAAGTAAAATTGGAGTAGTCATCAATAAATGTGACAAAGTAGAGATGACCACCCAATGAAGGAGTCCTCATGGGACCACAGACATCACTGTGTATAAGCTGCAATTTGCGAACAGCTTGAACTGAACCATCCTTTTTGAAGGGAAATCTATGCATTTTACCTAAAATGCACCCTTCACAGGCATGTGGAGGAGGTATCTCAAGAGGTGGCAATGCATCAACCATTGAAAATTTCTGAAGTGTCATTAAGCTGTTGTAATGCATGTGGCCATATCTGGCATGCCATTATTCTGCATTTTGCATGGCAACTGTAGGGGTAGAAATTGCCAAAGCATGAGCTGCTCTTTTCTGAAAAATATCAAGCTGAAAAAGCCCACGCAGCAGAGTACCAGATAACATTAAGGCATAGTTAGCTTCCCTGTCCCGGACAGCACATTTGTCATCCTCAAAGATGACCTGAAATCCATCTCTGTTAAGAGTGGACACTGAAAGGAGATTTTTGGTTATGCCAGGCACATATAAGACATCAGAAAGTCTGAAAATTGAGCCATCAATTGCAGTGAGCTCAACTTCTCCTGTGCCACGTACTGAATATGAGGAGTTGTTGGCACAAGTGACTTTCTTACCAACAGGGGGTGGATTCAAGGAAGTAAAAAGACACTTCCTTGAAGTGATGTGCTTGGATGCACCGCTGTCAAAATACCATGTGTTTAGTGTTTCATCAACACTGAAAGCAGATGCATCTGAAGGAGAGTCAAAACTGCAAGTCAAAAATGCATATGTATCATCACTGCAAGAAGCTGTACTATCCCGAGCATCTGGAACAGCCAACCTAGAATCATAAATGCAAGATAAAAAGGCATAATCTTGACCAACAAAGTTGGCTGCAGCATCTCCACTGTCAGATGCACAAGGGGCTGAATCTGAAACAGCCATTCCTGAGCTGTTTTTCTTTTCCTTTGCAATCCTTTTCCTGCATTCTGCTATGTGATGACCTGGCTTTTTGCAGTAGTGACAAAAACCCTTCTTTTTGGGCTTGCTTGCATCACTTTTAGCCTTTTGTGAAGGCTGTCCTGACCCACTGGAAGGCTGATTTGCTGCTGTTTTTGCCTGTCCCTTTGTTTTTGATTTGAATTTTGAGAGCATGGCTTGTTCACCTGCACGTGAAGCCAAATTTTTCCTGGTCTGCTCTTCCTGAAGCAGAAGTCCTATCAACTCATGAAAAGTGAGGGGATTTGCACCCCCCCTCAATGATAAATTCAGCGAAGTCTGAAAGCTGAGATAAGACTCATGAAGAGAATTCAGAGTGGTTGTAATCATCTCTGAATCAAGAATAATTTCATCTATGTTTAACAACTGTTCTCTGAGATCCTGTAGCTTAGTGAGGTGGGCTGACATGGAGTCACCCTCCTCCATATGTGTATTGCACAACTCTCTTTTTAAAAAAGATACCCTGGCATCATTCCGTGCTGCATACATGCTTTCCAAAATATCCCACGCTGCCCTGGAGGTCTTACACGACCGGATATGCGGAATGATTGATCTTTTCACTGAAAGAGAGATGCAAGACAAGGCTAAGGCATCCCGTGAATCCCATCTCTTTTGCTCAGGAGTATTGACTGTAGCTGCACCAACAACTTGTCCTGCAGCTGCACCTTGTGCACGACCTCTTCCACCTCCTTGGTGAGGAGGGGTAGCAGGTGCAATATCTGCTGGTCGGATTTCATCCCCATTGACATAATCCCATAAATTGCGAGAAATCAGAATATTACGTACCATGAAACTCCAGAGGGAGTAGTTGGTACCATCCAATTTGTCTTCCTGAGAAAGACCACCGAACTGAAAATCATTCTGATTTTGATGGGCCATATCTGAAAAAGGAATTGAAGCAGATACAAAGCTGAATTTCCTTACTGGGAATAAAATGCACAACTCCCAAAAACCACACCCAAGCACGGGCTGTATATGCAACTTAGATTTCTGCACTTGAGCTGTCAGAAATCTGTCCAAGCATAAAACACTCTCCAAAATCTGCCAAAAGTGTTCCAAACACTCCCAGAAAGGCAGTATGTACTGAATACTCCAAAAAATGCTCTCCAAACACAAAAGCCCCAATTTGTGGCTAGAAATTGCAGCCAGAAAGGGGTAAAAATGCTAAAAGCCCCAAATCTGCAATTTTAATACAAAAGCCCCAAATTTCAGACAAATCTGCAATTTTGCTCTTGTTATAGCTTCAAACTTGTCCAATGATTGCAATGTCTGCAATCTGCAAAATGCCCCAAATGTACTTGCAGAATACTTAGCCAAACAATGGCTGTCTGCAAACTTAGCCTGCCAAAGATCACCTGCCAAAAATCACCTGCCAAATCTCTTGTCCAAAACCAAGGAGATACCTGCTGCTGTACTGAAACAGATTCAGTACAGATTTACTGTACTGAATACAGTACGGAGATGCCGTACAGTTTGTACGGCACCGTACGGCTGGTACGTCGACGACAGGTACGGCCACGGTGTACGGCGATGTACGGTGTACGGCCACAGTGTACGGCGCGCAGGTACGGCGAAGTACGGCGCAGATGACGAAACTTTTCGTAGGTACGGCAAAGTACGGCGCAGTACGGTGTACGGTGTACGGCGAAGTACAGCGCAGCAAATGGCGACACCTGCGTAAGGCTTCCGTACAGTCGTACGGACTGTACGGACGGATTGGAGCGGGCTGGAGCTCAAGGTAAGGCGTTGGTATGAAGAAGGAGCAGAGGGCACACAAGCCTAGAACCTGCTCTGATACCAAATGAAGGATATGGAGAGAGTGAGAGCTAGAGAGAGTGAGAGAGTCGAAAGCTTAGAAGCTGTAGTTGCAAAATAGAGTGTAAAAGAGTACAACACAAAGTAGAGTTGATAAGGTTTTGTCATAGTGACAAAACCTTAGTAGTCACTAACCATAGTTAGTGAACTAACTGCAGTTAGGGGGAAAAACCTCTAAATGAGGGAAAAGTGCCCCTAACTAACTTATTATATTACATTGGTCACTGCTGAATTATATCTATAATTCCAACAGGGCCAACATCTGTCCAGATGAAAAAATTGTAGGATCGGATAGAAGAGAGAGAGTGCAAGTAGCAAAGGGTCGCAGAAGAACACCCGTCATGTTAAACTTAGATTATTCAAAAACAAAAGAGTACAAGGTACAAGTACCTAGACCTAGGACTAAGTGTCCTAGGTGTCACATAGGACTAAGTGTCCTATGTGGCCTAAAAGACACTAACACTATAAGTGTCTTTATTTATGCCTACAAGGCACATACCATGGCCTATAGGGCATCACTAGAACCACCAGAGGATGGCCTACAAACCCCCCTCCATGGGATGGGCTGAAGTACTCTGGAAACGTCTCAGAATACCTAGTATTTTTCTAGTCATGGTGGCACATGTTCATCCAAAAGGATATAGCCACCTATGAATGTACAAGGGATGTCGGATCATGTAACAAAGGGAACCAAGTGTAAAGCTTGTCGAAAGACTTCGAACTTGGGATGGGGAAGTGCCTTTGTAAACATATCTGCTATGTTGTCCTATGTGGGAAGATAGGACAACTCTATGTCTCCTGCTGACAACCGCTCCCGAACATGATGATAGTATGCTTGGTATGCGCATGAAACACTTGATGTAATGGTCCGACGTACACCACCGATGCGATACCAATACTTGATGAACATGCAGCGTTGGCCGTCTGTTTGTTAGGTATAAGCATACAAGACTTATTGAAGCGATAAACAACGTTAAGCATTGCATATTTTGCGTAGCTATTGATGCTAGAAGAGGCCCCACGAACTCCATGGCTATGTCCTAGAAGGAACCTTCGGGAATAGGCAAAGCTAGCCGCCGCCTTGTGGGAAACCTTTACTTTCAGCTCCACATCCGCATCTCCCCCTTGCTTTGCCATCTACGCCCCCCTCGGTTGTCTTTGCAGCCTTGGGCTGCGCTTTTGGCAGTGCCACGGTTCGTGCGCAGCCCCCGTGGTTGGGGTTGGGTGCCAAGGGCACCCTTGGCCCTTGGTTGGATGCCGTGCCCTCCTCAGCAGCCTGCGCTGGTAGGGGGCTCCAAAACGTTGAGAGCAGTCCCCTTTGGAGGCTACCCCCCTTGTAGAGGGGTCACGAAACAGCTCCAGGCTGTTCGCACCTCCTCAAGGAATCCTTGGGAGGGGAAGCTCGCCTCAAAGGGCTACCCGGTGTTCGAGGTGCCCTCGCTTCCTCTTGATGGTGCCTTTTGGTGGAGGACGTTGACACGACGCATTGTATACATTGCTTTCCGATGATACTCCGCTTCCCGAGGCTCTCGCGAGAGCACAGAGCCATTCTCTCGTCCATAGGTCATGCTTTTGTCACGGTGCTAGAGTCCCCACCAGACACTGCAGCTTTGATTGTAGCGGTGGACATGATCCCAAGACTTCGACTAGTGGTAGAGTGCCCGGAGTCCCTTCTAGAGGAGATTTATCTTGAGACTCTAGATGGGGGGGAGCTCTGCTAGAGGGTGGAGATCTTAGGGTTACCGGGTCAGTGCCTTTGATGTCGGGTGATGGGGCACGTGGCACGGCATTTCCCTAGAGGTCAGAGATGGGCTCCTCCCCCACATCTACAAGTTCACCCGGGACAACAGAGTGTGCCACAGGCAGAGAGACCTCGGCACCCACATAGGTAGCAACACTGGCATTAGCAGCAGCTGGAGTCCCAGATTCCTTGGGTGGAGCCATCGGAAGGAAACTGGACCAAAGTTGGAAAGAAAAAGAAAAAACATCAATGGAATCATAGAAGGAAGGCCAAGGCGCGGGCAGAGAGTGAGGCAACTTCCCAGGCTCAGGGAGAGCAGCTAGGGAGTGCCCGTTCTGTACACCCTGAGACGCTAGAGAATTAGACTTTCTTCGACCTTCTGGAGGACCCACAGGTGGTTGGGGCACAAGGTACACATCCATAGGCCCAACAACAGGATGTAGGATCCCTAAGGTTCCAGTGTCAGCGACCCCACCTATTATACCTCCCTTGCGCTGGGACCATAGCCGTCGGTGCATCAGTGGGATATTGGAGTTGCAGTGGCTCCAACAATATATTCATCTTTGGCTTGTCCTCCCCCCCTTGCTAATCCTCCCCTCTCTGCGCGCCCCTCCCTCCCCCCTGCCTGCTCCTCCTACTGTAGCTACCGTCACTACCCCCCCCCTTTTTCCCTGTCGAATCCTCTCTTGCCTTTGCTCCCGCTACAACATTCCCCTCCCTCTCGCTTGCTTCCTCCGCCCCCAAACACCTCTTACAGGCCAGAGATGTCCCCTCAGCCAGTGAGCAAGGGGGAAGTAGAAGGCTATGGCCCCCCACCCTCAACAACAGATCAGCTTTCCCTAGGACACAGCCTCTTCGACGACGTTTGGGACGAGTGGCCGTTTCTCTCAGCCATTGGGTCTGAGACCGCGCCCTGGGCAGCCCTTGCCGAGGGAGTTCTAGAGGTGGGGGCCGTGGAATGAGGTCCGTGACATGTATCCTTTGACTATGGAGACGACCGTGCTGATTTTACAGCCTCTCAAAGGGGGCTCCATTCGCATGGTTGGCTCCTGAACGTGTCCTCTCTTGGGTCTTCACTTCGCCTCTACCGGAGAGGAGTAGTGCACCCCGTCTTTGTTCCAGTTCATGATGAGTGAGCACATGTATCACACGATGGAGCAATGGATGGGCCCGTAGGGGATTGACCTGTGGCTCAACCACGGAGACTCTACAGTTTACCAGCTCAGCTTTTCAGCAGCACGGCCGGGAGAGGGTTTGGCAGTTATCGTGATCCATTTGCCCCTAGAAGTAGAGATCATGCATCCAACTTATTGGTCGCTCCAGCAGTGCGCCTACAAGTTTGGGGTGGATGTTTCCTTCATGATGCAGTGGTCACGGAAGGTAGGCATTGAGCGGTCATGCCCGTGGTGCGCAGATACATGGATACGGACTACTCCCCTTTCAAGCCTTCCCTGAAGTCACAGGAGTGCGAGATTGTGGTGTAGCTCCCATACATAGACGAGTCTTGTTCACTCTTTCAGATTAGATATTGATTTGCCGGGTTGTGGGAGTAAGGAGTGCTTAAGCTGACATTGTGTGAGGTGTGGTGAAATCGATAAAGGTTCGCAGATTATACTATTTATTTTGGATGAACCTTAGACATGGGACGATTGGAGGCACACTTGTCATGTGACACAAAAACAGCCGGTTGTGGGAGTAAGGAGTGCTTAAGTTGACATTGTATGAAGTGTACTGGAATCGATAAAGGTTTGCAAACTATACTATTTATCTTCGAGGAACCTTAGATGTGGGATGATTGGAGGCACACTTGTCAGGTGACCAAAAAATGGCCTTACCCGGCAGTGCATGGGTGGTTGGACAGCACTCAACATTGATCTCAACAGGAATAGAAGATGACCAACATATTTTTTTGTGCATGCTGTTTAGTTCAGCTGTTTGTCTAGCGTTTTCAAAATCAGATTTAGAATCACCAGTGTTGTTTTGCAGTATGAAACTCCTGATTCTTTTACTGGGTATGCATAGGGGGTCTATAAGTAAGTTGTAACCTTTTTGGAGGATACGGTGTGCCAATGGAATCTAGAAACGTGTGTTCCAATTTAAAGTGGATTTGTTCATTAGTATGTTGTTCGTTTTTGTTCATGGCATGCATTGCTATTGTCTTGAATTTGAGGCACATGCTAGATTCAAACTATGAATTGTGTTATAGTATAGCTTTAGATAGTCTAGAATGTCTTTTCTTTTCAAAGAAAGCTTAAGCATTTTGTTGATTATGCAGGCAGAATGTTATCACTATCTTTTTGAAGCAGCTTTGAAGCTCCATCATCTTGGCCTTGATCCAGCTGATCCAAAGCATGGACCTCTTAAGAGTTTGAGAACTGCTGCTTCACAAACCTATTCCTACGGGACATTGGAAAATGGAAATCAAGCAGAAATTGGGGTGCAGCAAGGGAAAAGCAAAAGGCATTCTGATATTGTATGTACTAGAGGATCTTTACATATTCAGTTTTATATTCAGTATTGTGACTGTTTCATTGAGCAACAACTATATTGGCATCCAAATAGTGCCTCCATTGTCACACATCTGATCAATTTGATCAATCTTTTGTCAAATTAGCTAATCCAGTTATGGAAACTAATACAAACATTGGTCTTGAAAAAACAGATGGAATGAACTTTCTAAAGTAAGACTCGTAGCATTTTACATTTGCGAGTCTTAAAAACAACTAGATTAAGGTGGTGATTGTTGTTGTGAATGTCACCACAATGTAAATATCCCGAGTCAAAGTACAGTTGACCATTTATCTGAACATAGTTAAAGAGTTTTCATATGTGTTAATTATGGTCAAAGAGTTCTTTTAATGGTCAGAGAATTGACTACGGTCAAAGATACTTGACTCTAGTCAAGTAAACCTGACTTCGGTTGGGGAGACTTGGTTTATTACCAAGAGGGTTAACTGCGGCTAACCACAGAGCTGACTACAGTCAGAGAGTGTTGACTTCGGTCAACAAGACTTGGCATGTGCCAAGAGGGTTAACTACGGTTAACCAAGATGTGCCAACTTCGGTTGGAGAGACTTGACTATAATTAAAGCGCCTCGACCCTTGGTCAAAGCCCCTTAATTATGATCAAGGGCGTTGGCTTCGGTCAACTAGAGAATAAATATATATATTTATATTTGTTATGTGTGCACATGTGTTTAGTGGGGACGCCCACCGTGACTAGAATTAGTCCACAGTGTATTATTTGCATGCAAAGCGCTAACAATCAATGCGTGCCATGGTGGTGCGCTTTAGTTAATTGTTGCAGGTACTAGAAAGAGTTATTTTCCTAAGTGCTACAGGAGCCTAACAAGAGTCTAGGAGGTGGTTCCCGTGACCAAGTGCTTCGAAGACTCGAGAGTTATCCTTAGTGGCATGTAATTAGAAAAGGAATGTAGAATTTGACAAGTGGCTTGTTGCCAAGAAAGGGAGCCTAAGAACTCATGTAATGATTCATTTTACGTTTGGATTTATGTATGAACAGCTTCCACGCTGAACTCATGTATTCCTTCTTCTCTCAAGTATTAAAATCCTTGGGGGGGGGGGCCAGCCCAACTGTTGTCTTGGGCCCTAGTGTCTCTGTTGAGAGAGGGAGAGAAATGATAATGTCTCTGCTGTCTTTTACGAGTAAGGTTTCATTGGTATCAGAGCGTAAGGTCTCATTTTCTTTCTAGGAAGTGACGATCCAAGATTGAAGAGTGCAGGCTTTGTCGTAGAACGCCTGATACCTTGTAAAATTCAAGAATTATATGGCATTAGATGCCAAGTGGATGGATGAAGACATGTTATCCGAACATCCACAGCTTAAGCTTTTCAGTTGAGGTCAACTGAATAGAAGTCGAGGGGATGTCACCACAATGTAAATATCCTAAGTCAAAGTACAATTGACCATTTATCTGATCATAGTTAAAGAGTTTTCATATGTATTAATTATGGTCAAAGAGTTCTTTTAATGGTCAGAGAATTGACTGCGGTCAAAGATACTTGACTTCGGTCGGGGAGACTTGGTTTATTACCAAGAGGGTTAACTGCGGTTAACTAGAGAACCACAGAGCTGACTACGGTCAGAGAGTGTTGACTTCGGTCAATGAGACTTGGCATGTGCCAAGAGGGTTAACAACGGTTAACCAAGATGTGCTAACTTCGGTTGGAGAGTTGTGCCAACTTCGCTGGGAGAGACTTGACTATAATTAAGGCGCCTCGATCCTTGGTGAAAGCCCCTTATTTATGATCAAGGGCGTTGGCTTCAGACAACCAGAGAATAAATAAATATATTTATATTTGTTATGTGTGCACATGTGTTCAATGGGGATGCCCACCGTGACTAGAATTAATCCACAATGTGTTATTTGCATGCAAAGCGCTAACAATTAATGGGTGCCATGGTGGTGCGCTTTAGTTAATTGTTGCAGATACTAGGAAGAGTTATTTTCCTAAGCATTGCAGGAGCCTAACAAGAGTCTACGAGGCGGTTCGCGTGACCAAGTGCTTCGAAGACTCCAGAGTTGCCCTTAGTGGCATGTAATTAGGAAAGTAATGTAGAATTTGACAAGTGGCTTGTTGCCAAGAAAGGGAGCCTAAGAACTCATGTAATGATTCATTTTACGTTTGGATTTATGTATGAACAGCTTCCACGCTGAACTCATGTATTCCTTCTTCTCTCAAGTAATAAAATCCTTCGGGGGGGTCCAGCCCAAGTGTTGTCCTGGGCCCTAGTGTCTCTTGTGAGAGAGGGAGAGAAATGATAGTGTCTTTTCTATCTTTTCAGTGAAACATAGAACTAAGAGTGCTAGTGTGTGAAAGAAAGAAAGAGAGAAAGAAAGTAAGAAAGAAAGTTTATTAAAAGTCTTCGAAAGACCGACTGAACGGTTTATGAGACTAAAAGAAATCTGATACAATGAGCTAAAAGGGTGGAGCCTCTAATTGAGCATCATCACTCATGACAATTAAAATATAATCATATCATATCAAAGCTAATACATGAAAGAAATTTGAGCCCGTGGTCACAGCCGTGATGTGACATCAGTATGATGATCTTTTGGTGATTGATAGGAGGGGGGCAAGCTCAAGGGGAGCCCGATGATCAATGAGGCTGCGATGACATGAAACCTATGATAGGGTGCTGATTGCGGCTTGTGTGTGTGACCGCTATGGTCTCCTAGCGGTGGCCTTGCTCGGACAAATGCTAGCGTAACCCCCATCGATTGTGTGCCCCTGCTCTAGTGAACATGGAGAGATCCCCAAGCATGATTTGTGTGTCAACCAAGCCGTCGAGTCTGTTGTGTCATTGGCTCTGGATCTCAGCCTCATTGACCACCTGTGATTTGCTGGTGCTTATGACTTGGGTTTAAAAAATCCATGATCATGCTCTGAGTAGAGTTTGGCTGTGTTCCGTGATCCCGCCTATGTATCTTGAGTAAATTCTCCCTATTCCCGATTCAAGCTCCTATCGCTGACATAAGGTACAGATGCGGCTCTCCCTAGGTATGTCCTCAACCCGTCCACTCTCAATATGGAGTGCGATGAGACATGAAACTATTCTCAATGAAGGTTATACCTAGGTGGATCAATGAAGCCCTTCTCTGGAATCTGTAAGCAATGGTTTCTGTAGAAGTTGAACTTCATCGGAAGCTCGTTGGGTGCCAACTAGGTCCAGAGTGTGTGTAGGTTGTAAAAGGTCCTCTTAGATAACCTTGTTGACCTCATGATATGTTCGCGGAACTGAAAGAGCCTCAGTACTAGAAAGGGGGTAATCTATCGATGTGGAGCTCCAAACTCTCAAACCATCTGCATGTGTGCGCATACCAACATCGTCGATTGCCCTCGGCTGTTAAGGTCATGGAGGAAGATAGGGCTAGCCACGATAATCTACACCGTTCTGAAGTGGAAGAGGCATACTCCTTGACTCGGTAAAGGTATGTGATGACTTGAAATGCCGCATCAAGTTGTAATGGAGATGAACCGAACTCGGTCACTCTATCCGAGTCTGCCTCTGATAAATCAATTCCCCAACAAGGACTGCCATACATGCCCATTGGACAAACTAAAGAATCAAAGAGGAGAGACTTGGTTTAGGGATCTTGTAAGTGAGAATGAAAGCACTGTCGCTCTAATCCAGCAACGGCGGCATATCTCAGCCCTGCATATTCGGTTGCAGGGTGAAAATTGGGCGAGAGAAAAGAACACCTAAGTATGTGTATGATGCAATGATCTCCATCGGTAACACATCTAGCGTGGAATGCTTTTTGTGTATGGCTGCTTGGGACGTGTTGAAGATCATGACCTTGGTATTATCAAGGTTGACCTTCAAGTCGTGTGACTCACAAAAGGTGTGTAGTGCATCCAAGTGTCTCTGGAGGTCCTCCATTGAAGATGAGAGCAAGACTACTTCATCGGCATATAAGAGGATTTGAATCAAAGAGCCAGCAAGAGAGCAATCGGCCCCCCTAGTGTCTTCGTGAAAGTCTCAAGCTCATCTATGTAGAGGTCAAACAAGGTAGGTGACAATGGACAACCTTGTTTGACTTCCAATATGCTCATGATCTCTTGGGTCTACCCTGTGCCCGTCCGAACCTTGCTTGAAACCCTCTCGTAGAGTGCCATAACGGCCCATATGATCTCCTAATCATAATCGAAAGCTTGCAAGCGTGTGATAAGGTGACCTCTTAGCATTGTATTGTGGGAGTTTGGGGAGAGAGAGAGAAAGCAAGAGAGAGTAAGCTGGAGAGCTGAGTTGCAATAGAAGAGTGTAAAGAGTACAACTGAAAGAGTTAGAGATAAGGTTTTGTCCTAGTGACAAAACCTTAGTAGTCACTAACCATAGTTAGTGAACTAACTGCGGTTAGGGGGAAAAACCTCTTAAAGAGGGAAAAGTGCCCCTAACTAGCTTATTAAATTACATTGGCCACTGCTGAATTATATCTATAATTCTAACACCCCCCTGCAGTGCCAATGTCATGTACAAGGCTGATCAATCACCAAACGGATATAAGTTCAGGGCACTGCGAAATGCCTCAAACTTTTCACGTGGTAGTGCTTTGGTGAAAATATCTGCAACGTTGTCATGTGTGGACACAAAGATCATACTGATCTCTCCTGCATGCAACTTCTCTCTGACGTAGTGATAGTGAACCTCAATGTGCTTCGTGCGAGCATGAAACACTGGATTCTTTGCCACTGCAATGGCACTCTGACTATCAGTGAGAATTGGAGAAGGACCCTCCAAAGACAGATGAAGATCAGCGAATAGACGTCGCAGCCAAACACATTCAACTGTTGCTGTGAAAGCTATCCTGTACTCAGCTTCACATGATGAGGTAGCCACTGTAGATTGTTTCTTGCTCAGCCAGGAAATGCAAGATTTACCCAAAAAGAAACAATTGCTACTAGTGGACTGCCTAGTGTCATAATCACCAGCCCAATCTGAATCACTGTAGGCATGCATCTGCAAGTCACCCCCCCTGGGAAATAACAAGTCAAAAGACTTCGTGCCCTGTAAATAACGGAAGATGCGCTTAATTGCCTGCCAATGCATAGTTTTTGGGCTGTGCATGTACTTGCTCACCTGAGATACTGCAAACTGAATATCAGGTTTAGTGTTGCAGAGATATATGAGGCATCCAACAGCCTGACTATAAGATGTGGCATCAACTGATTCTCCTGCATCATGCATTGTGAGTTTCAGCCCCGGCTCCATGGGAGTGGCTATGGGCTTACAATCATGCATGTTAAATCTGTCCAAGAGTTTCTGCACATACTTGGACTGAGACATAAGGGTGCCACGTCTCTCTTGAGAGAACTGGATCCATAATAGTGCCTTGCCTTGTATCTGTCAATAGAGCCATTTGGCTTCCGTTTGACCTTGAAAACCTATCGTGTGCCAATGGCATGTTTACTTGGTGGCAAGTCTACAACATCCCAAGTCTGATTTTTTTCAATGGACTGCAACTCATCGTGCATGGCTTCTTCGAATGTTGCAGGCTCATCGTCATCAAGAAGAGTACCTGCATATGCTGATTCCACTGAATTAGCACCTTCCATGTGCCTTGCTGCACTGCGAGTCCTGATAGGTAATGGAGCATCAATTTTACTCTCCTTGAGAGTCTGTAACAGCCAGTTTGGGACTGTTTTTGCTGCATGTATGTCTGCAATTTCTTGCTGCACCACCTGTTCCACTGCCTGTGGAGGTGGCAAGACATCCTGTGGCTGAACTAAAGCATCGGGAGGTGGCTCTAAATTCTGATTTGCATCAGAAATATCAGCAGGGGAGCTCAAGGCAATGGGTAGTAACCCCTCAAAAACATCCTCTGAAGAAGAAGGCATATGAAATTCAGCCTGAGTGTGAGCTGAATTTTCTGCAAATATCACATCTCTACTGACAACGATCTTGTGTGTAGCAGGATTGTAGAGACGGTACCCCTTGCTTTCTGCATTGTATGCAACAAATGTGCACTTAATTGCCTTATCTGACAACTTGTGCCGAATCTCAACTGGCACATGAGCATATGCAAGGCATCCAAAGACTCGGAAATGATCCACTGAAGGCTTTCTCCCATTCCAGACCTCATAGGGAGTTTTTGTTTTCAAAGCCTTAGTGGGAGCCCGATTTAAAATGTAGTTGGCACACATCAGACCTTCAAGCGAGAATTTGTGAGGCATGTGTTTGCTTTTCAGCATACATCTGTCCATCTCCATAAGAGTTCTATTTTTCCTCTCAAGTTTGCCATTTTGCTGAGGGGTCAGCCTCACTGTGAGCTGATGCACAATACCCTTGCCTTTCAGAAAAGCATCAAAATCTGCAGACAAGTATTCCCCACCTCTATCTGTGCTCAATGTCTGTATCTTGAGTCCGGTTTCATTTTCAACCATGGCTGAAAAGTGTTTAAACACCATGAACACTTCTGATTTGCGCTTCAGCCCAAAGACCCAAGTGAAATTGGAGTAATCATCAATAAAGGTAACAAAGTAGAGATGACCACCCAATGATGGAGTCCTCATGGGACCACAGACATCACTGTGTATAAGCTGTAAGGTTCATCTTTTTTGAAGGGGAATCTATGCATCTTGCCTAAAATGCACCCTTCACAGGCATGTGGAGGAGGTATCTCAAGAGGTGGCAATGCATCAACCATAGAGTGCTTCTAAAGTGTCATCAAGCTGTTATAATGCATGTGGCCATATCGGGCATGGCATAATTCTGCATTCTGCATGGCAGCAGTAGGGGTAGAAACTGCAAGAGCATACGCTGCTCTTTTCTCAAAAAGATCAAGCTGAAAAAGCCCACGCAGCAGAGTACCAGATAATCTTAAGGCATAATCATTTTCCCTGTCTCGGACAGCACATTCGTCATCCTCAAAGATGACATGAAATCCAGCTCTGTTAAGAGTGGACACTGAAAGAAGATTTTTGGTGATTCCAAGCACATATAAGACATCTGAAAGTCTGAAAACTGAGCCATCAATGGCAGTAAGCTCAACTTCTCCTGTGCCACGTACTGAATATGATGAGTTATTGGCACAAGTGACTTTCTTACCAACGGGAGGTGGATGCAAGGAAGTAAAAAGACACTTCCTAGAAGTGATATGCTTGGATGCACCGCTGTCAAAATACCAAGTGTTTAGTGTTTCATTGACTCTGAAAGCAGATGGTGTCCAGATTGTGTGCTCTTATTAGCAGCAATAGGCACCCAGATTCACACAACTGACATAAGAAATGAAGGGGGAAAGAGTGGGAGGGTGGCAAGTCTAGCTATATAAAGGCCTTAAGGGCAGAGAAACAATTCACCGCACCAAGGAAAATTTATCTCATACCCCCTTCTATGCTTTCTCCAAGCCCCCTTCTACCCCTATGATGAATCTTCTACTTCAACCTCGATGCCCCTTCATAATGCTACCCAAGTCATGGGATCCATTCTTTTCCTTGGATCTCCATCCTGTAACACTCCTCCAGCCATAACTATGACCAAGGGAGTTGCAGGATGGGGAGCCAAGGGAAATGGGTCTTCATTGAGTTCTCTCTACCAGTGGGGCCTTGAAAGAATCAAATCTTTTATAACCCCACCAGTTCCTCAATAAAGAAGTTGCTATGATGAAGGCAATTCCTTGAAAGACTTGAAAGAAAAAACTCATGACCAACCATGTTACAAGATGGGGAGCCAAGGGAAATGGGTCATCATTATTCTGTGAGGCACTGGGAGAGAACTCAACTTGGTGTTGAGCCTCTCGTAATTGCACACAACCTTCCACACTGAGGAAGGACCTCAACGTGATGATCAGCTCTAACACACTGAGAGCATGTGTCAGTGTGCTGGAGCTCACCACCATATTGAGTTCCTTGTCCACTATCGAATGTTGTGCTCGATTGAGCTCATCTCCAAGTTGAGTTATCTTTTCCAATGCCTTGACTTTTAAAGTTGCTCTATACAAGGTTATTTCAATTACGAGGTGCTCATATTGTCCACTAGAAGAGTCATAACTGCAAGTCAAAAATGCATATGTATCATCATTACAAGTGGTTGTACTATCCCGAGCATCTGGAGCAGCCAGCCTAGAATCTGAAATGCAAGATAAAAAGGCATAATCCTGTCCAACAAAGTTGGCTGCAGCATCCCCACTGTCAGATGCATGAGGAGCTGAATCTGAAACAGCCATACCGGAGCTGTTTTTCTTCTCTTTTGCAAGCCTTTTCCTGCATTCTGCAATGTGATGACCTGGCTTTTTGCAGTAATGACAAAAACCCTTCTTCTTGGGCTTACTTGCATCATTTTTAGCCTTACATGAAGGCTGTCCTGACCCACTAGAAGGCTGATTTACTGATGTCTTTGCCTGTCCCTTTGTTTTTGACTTAAACTTTGAGAGCATAGCTTGTTCACCTGCACGTGAAGCCAAGTTTTTCCTGGTCTGCTCTTCCTGAAGCAGAAGTCCTATCAACTCATGAAAAGTGAGAGGATTTGCACCCCCCCTCAATGATAAGTTGAGCGAGGTATGAAAGCTGAGATAAGGCTCAGGAAGAGAATTCAGAGTGGTAGTAATCATCTCTGAATCAGGAATAATATCATCCATGTTTAATAATTGCTCTTTGAGATCCTGTAGCTTTGTGAGGTGGACTGACATGGAGTTACTCTCTTCCATATGTGTATTACTTAACTCTCTTTTCAAGAAAGATACCCTTGCATCATTCCGGGCTGCATACATGCTTTCTAAGATATCCCACGCTGCCTTCGAGGTCTTACACGACCGGATATGCGAAATGATAAATCTTTTCAGTGAAAGAGAGATGCATGACAAAGCTAAGGCATCCCGTGAATCCCATCTCTTTTGCTCTGGAGTACTGGCTATAGCTGCAACAACAACTTGTTCTGCAGCTGCACCCTGTGCACGACCTCTTTCACCTCCTTGCTAAGGAGGGGTATTAGGTGCCATACCTGCTGGTCGGATCTCACCCCCATTCACATAATCCCATAAATTGCGAGAAATCAGAATATTGCGTACCATAAAACTCTAGAGGGAGTAGTTGGTACCATCCAACTTGTATTCCTGTGAAAGACCACCGAACTGGAAGTCATTCTGATTTTGCTGGGCCATATCTGAGAAAGAGATTTAAGCATATACAAAACTGAATTCCCTTACTGGGAATGAAATGCACAACTCCCAAAAAACACAGCCAAGCACTGGCTGTAAATGCAACTCAGATTTCTGCACTTGCACTGTCAGAAATCTATCCAAGCATAAAAAACTCTCAGAATCTACCAAAAGTGCTGCAAAACACTTCAAGAAAGGCTGTATGGAGTGAAATCTCCAAAAATTGCTCTCCCAACACAAAAGCCCCAAAATAGGCCCGAAATTGCAACCGGAAAGGGGCAAATTGATCAAAAGCCCCAAATGTTGCAAGAATTGTGTTCTGTCTGTAAAAGCCCAAAATTTCACTGCGAAATTGCAGTGTAATTACAAAATCCCCAAATTTCTTCAAGAAATTGGATTGTAGAATTGAAAGCCCCAAATTTTGAGCTTGAAATTGCAACCAGAAACGGGCAAAAGCACAGAAAGCCCCAAATTTTGCAATTTCAGCAGAAAGCCCCAAATTTCAGACCAAATCTGCAATGTTTGCAATGTTTGCTCCAAGTGCAGCTCCGAATTTCTTCAACAGCTGCAAATTGATTGCAATGTCTGCAACAAACAGGATGCCCCAAATGTGCCCCCAAAAACTAAGCCAAACAATGGCTGTCTGCAAAATGTGCCTGTCAACGATCACCTGCAAGTTTCACCTGCAAGGAAGAGCTTGTGCGCAAGTACAACCTGTACGGCCAGGTACACACACTTAGAGTAAGAACCGTACAGATGTACAGCCGATGGTGTACGGACACTCAACGCAGCGCATGTAAGGTTGGTACGGATGCTGGTACGAGCAACGCAAGTAAGGCTGATACGGTGTTGTTGCAAGTACAGTACGGGTAGGTACGGTAGGTACAAGCAGTACGGCGGGCTGATTGCAGGTGTGCTGGTACGGCGTTGCAATACGGACATCGACTGCTGTACGGCGTGTAGTACAAAAACGGAAGCAACAGGTACGGTACGTGCATGTATGGCAGATACGATACGCGCAGGTACGGACGAGTACGTGTAGGTACGTGCAAGTACGGCATGTATGGTCGCACTACCAGCGGAAGGTACGTGCAGGGTACGGATTCCGTACAGTCGTACGGACTGTACGGACAGTCGTTTGATTGCTTCGAGTTGTACGGACGGGATGTAGCAGCAAGAGCGGTAGTAGGAGCGTGGGCTGTAGGCTGGAGCTGAACAAGGCTCTGATACCAAATGTGAGAGTTTGGGGAGAGAGAGAGAGAGAGCAAGATAGAGTGAGCTCGAGAGCTGAAAGCTTGAGAGCTGAGTTGCAATAGAAGAGTGTAAAGAGTACAACGAAAGAGTGAGAGATAAGGTTTTGTCCTAGTGACAAAACCTTAGTAGTCACTAACCATAGTTAGTGAACTAACTGCGGTTAGGGGGAAAAACCTCTTAAAGAGGGAAAAGTGCCCCTAACTAGCTTATTAAATTACATTGGTCACTGCTGAATTATATCTATAATTCTAACATGTATCAACTAAATTCTTTATTTCATACATTTTGTTGATACACTTTTTGTTTGGTGAAACCACTGTATTTATATCAGGAAAAAGTTTTTACAATGAGAATAGTCTAAAGAAAAGACTATTCTGAAAAATCAAAAGCAGTGGGAAAACACCTCCAAAGATGTTACATCCAAGTCATCATGATGACAAGCATCATACAGAGATTGCCGTAAAGATGCTCTAAAAAAATCATAAGGTTGGAGCAATGGCTGCCCCAAGACACACACACACACTTTTTTTTAAATAGTGAAATCTTTTATTTTTGTGTGGGAAACCCCAAAAGGAGGTAAAAACTTACCAATAAGTACAAAGGAAAAATTTACAAGTAAAGCCTCAGAGCAAAAGTCATGAGGCAGCCAAGTAAAAAGTTACAAGATTAAACTGGAGGAGGATCAAAGACAACATCCTCTAGTTTCAGATTGTTGCTTTGTAAAAATTGACGTAGTGAAGAAATTGCACCGTCAATAAAAACCACCTGTTTTTTGCCCTTGTGATTCTTCTTAATCTAAGCTGGGAGCTTGAATTTTTGAATCACAGGGTCAAAAACCTGTTATAACATAGGATGAAAAGACTCCAGAGAAAAAGAAACCTCTGCATCCTGAACAAAAAGAGACTCTGGCACAGTCTTCACAGGCATAGGAACTGGATCAAGATCTGCACTCTCTGATGAAGGAGCCGCATCTGATAAATCAGGACTGATCATATGAGCTTCACTTTGAGTATGAACTGGAGAAATAGCATGCACAACATCCTGCATGATCCCCTCATCAAGGGGCACATCCATATCCTAAGGAGAAGGAGGTTGGTGGTGCTCAACAAGAGTCCGATCCTGAACTTCTTTAGCAACAAAAAGATTGACCAATGATTTATCTACCTTTCTCCAGTAATGCTTCGGAGCAGTGAAAGAGGGCTTATCCAGTGAAGCCATAGCAGAAACCGGAGGAGAAGGAAGAGTTAGTCTTGACAACTAAAGAAGGAGCAGGAGGAGTGATCCTGGAAGCAGAAGGGCTGTCACGTGCAAAATGACCAACCTCGCGGCACCGATAACATGCTGTAGGAAAAGAGGCAAAATGCAGCCTGATATGCATCGGATGGGCAAATCCCAGATCAAGATCAAGAGAAGAGGGCACAGGCTGCATCATATCCCATAAAATACAAAGTTCGAACATCTCGTAGAAACTCCTGTCTCGGAATATGTAAAGGCCTCCCCAAAAGTGCTGCAAGAGTAGGAAGATGCAAGAGGCAGAGGCAACGCTTTGAGGGTAATTTAGACATGACAATGAGTCCAAAAGAGAGGAAGAAGGATCGAAAAGTGGATCCCAAGGCATCACATAGGCAAAGACACCATCCCCATGAATACCAGCACGACTGACCAGTCGCTTCACCACATCAGTCGAGGAGCAGTGGGCATAATAAAAACCTTTGCCCAGAAAGACAAAGGAGGAAATGCAATCTTGACCCACTGCAACTTCAGCCCAACGATTAAGTTGAGCTGTAGATAAAACCCTGCCCATAAAATAAAGACAGATGCCAAACTGCCGAGTCTGTTGAAGACTAGATACCAAAAGGGTAGGATCGAAAGAACAAACAAACGGGGAACCCAATGGATAAACGTTTGTGCAAGAAACAGAACATAGTTGGCGAAGAAGATCCAGCTGGAGTGAAGAAGGACCATCTGCAAGATCCAACTTTGCCGATTTGACAAAACGCGAAGGAAGCAAACCACCACGCTTTCTCAGAATGAAAAAACGTGCAGGGGGAGAGGCAAGAGGAGGAACCGAAGCAAAGAACACAAAGGAGCCATCATTTGTAGCAGGAAAGATGGAAGAAGATGTAACAGGAAAAGGCTGAGAGGAAGGGGGTTGTTGCTGAGGCACAAGGGACGAAATATGTGCAGAAAAGGCAGGTTGTAAGGACGAAATATCTGCAGGGACAGACAGCCAGGGTGCGGAAGGGGCAGACGAGGTAGCTTCAGGTCTTGACGGGGTAGGTGCATGTACAGACGGGTAGGGGAAAGGTACGGAAGGTCGTACGGACTAATAGGAGACAGCCGGCTGTATGGTAGGAGTGGAGATTGATGGCATAGGTACGGTCTGCCGTACGGCCTACAGGGACGAAGAGGTTTGGTACCCCGAGGACTGTACGAAAATGGTCATGGGCTGCACAGAAATGGTCGTGGGCTGTATGGAAATGGGCAGGGACTGTACGGGAGGTTGTACGAAAATGGTCGGGGATTGTACGGACGAAAAACAGAGCTGCACGGGTGAGGTCGGGGGTTGTATGGACAGAAACAGGGATGGGGAAGCGGGAAGGCTCTCCATCTCTACACGCGAAAACCACCACACATGCACACACACACACACATAATTTATCAAAAGTCTTCAGAAGACCAAAGGGTCTATGAGACTAGAAAGAGACTGATACAATGAGCTGAGGGTGGAGTGGCTAAACGGGCATCAACACCCATATCGAATACAAATGAAAACCAAAAGTCCTAAACATAGCAGCAACGGAATCTAGAAAGAGAAATCTCCAGGCTCTCGAAATCGGAGCTAGCAGGGGCATCAACTCTGGGAGGGGGGCGTGGATGTGCGAGGCTGATGTGATGTCATGTAACCTATGATATGTAGAAGTTATAGAGCAAGAGCAGATTCTCCTCCACAAATGGAAGCATGGGTTAGGGCGATGCCCTGATGACACATCCATGAATTCTACACAAAGTTTTGAGATCGAGGAACCCATGAAACTGTTTTGGCTAGGTGAAATTCTCTTCCAGGAGTTCCCACAGATATTGGCGGAGCACCCCTGCACTTGGGTGCAAGGTGACAAGTGGATACATTGGCAAGTGCAAGTAGATCCCTAATGTAGGTGATTTTGTCCTATCTTGTGACCCCACCCCATTGCAAGCCCTAGTCTAGGGACAATCAAGCACAAGCTACGTAGGTCAATCTCTCAAGCCGTAGGTTAGTCCTTGTTCATTGGTACCCATTGGAGAACTTCTTAGGTTAGTGTTTCCATCTTAGGGTTTAGCTAGGTCTAGGTCTCAGCCTAGGGTAGGAGCCCAGAAGGGCCCCCAAGGGCTGGACCAAGGGAAGGGACAGGAACAGCCAAGATAGGAGTCCAAAAGGGCCCCTTGAGGCAGCTCCACAGCAAAGGAAATGGGATGGGTGCAGGCAGCTCTTATAGGCTGCCTTCTGCCCCTTCCTAGGCAAGATAGAGGGGTAGTTTTGAGGGCCAACCAGCCGACTGGCTGGTCGGGCTGGTTGGGCCAGCCGACCAACTGCCTCTAGCCCCGTCTACAAAGGGGCTTGCTGCCTTCATTTCCCATCCAGCTCCCCCTTAGTTCATCCTCCTATACCAGCCCAAAGGAGCCTCTAGCCCCTCCAAAATCCCTTGCAGGACACAGCAGCGAATTCAGCAGCCCTTTGGTTACTCCAGGAGGGTGCCTACACAGCACCATATCCCGGGCTCGGAGTAGAGGTTTGGGGTTCTGTTTCAGCATCGTTCTTTTCCAATTTTCAGCTCTTTCCTTAGCTCTTTCTCAGCTCTCTTTAGCTCCATATCTCTCAGCTTTCAGACAGTTTTCTCAAGCTCCATCTCTCTTAGTTGTCCGTCCTCCCTTCACCTCTCGTACTCACGCAGCTTCACTGCATGCCCAGGGACTGCACAAGCCTCTTCAATAGCCTTGCAAAGTGGTCTACATCTACGGTGTGGGCAGTGTTGGTCTTGGTCGAGATTGGGTTATTTCTCAGACATTCGTGGGTCAGCTCTCAGTGCCAAAGCATTATCCTCGGAGTTGCATTCTGTGCTCTTTGAAGGAGTATTATTTGTATTTTCACAGTACTTCAAGCATACAGCAAATTCTTCCCTACTTAGGGAAGGGGGCCCTTTGTGCGTCTACATTCTCTCTAACCCTAAAACTCTGTGTGTGTGTGTGGGGGGGGGGGGGGGTGGTGCATACGCATACGCCTCAATGTCGAAGGGTTATCCTCGGAGTTGCATTCCGTGCTCTCTGAAGGAGTATTATTTGTATTTTCACAGTACTCCAAGCATAAAGCAAATTCTTGCCTACTTGGGGAAGGGGGCCCTTTGTGCGTCTACATTCTCTCTAACCCTAAAACTCTCTCTCTCTCTCTCTCTCTCTCTCTCTCTCTCTCTCTGGCGCATACGCCTTGCAAAACGGTTTAAAGGTCTCACTGCAATTACACGATCATTAATTGTTGCATGTTACATTGGTATCAGAGTTTCCGTCTGTAATACAGCTTGACTAGCGCGAGTGTTGAGGTCCAGTAAGGACACGTAGACCAACTGAGGAGAGAAGAAGAGAAAATTTTCAATTACTAGGAAGACAAAGGAAGTACGCTTCCGCCCATCACTCAAGAAATGTTAGCTCATGGAACAAATCGACTCCTCCTGGACCAGCTCGAAGAAACTTCATGGCAAGTGGGTGAAAAAGGCAAGCAGCTATTGAAGACATAGAAAAATCTCGAAATAAGAAAATTAAAGATCTCGAAGGTATATCTTTAGACATCATGGGATGCCTAAATCTATAGTTTCTGATAGAGATTCTAAATTGACTAGTAATTTCTGGCAAGGATTGTTTAAAAACATTGGAACCAGTGTAAGTTTTTCTTCAGCATTCCATCCTCAAACTGATGGCCAACGTGAAATTACTAATAGTACACTGCTGGAGCTTCTCAAAATCTATGTACATGACCAGCATACCATGTGGAAAAAGTATATTCCCATAGTTGGGTTTGCCTAAAATAATACCATACACTCTTCTACAGGAAAGACTCTTTTCAAATAATCTATGGTAGATCCCTACCAACTCCATTTATGCTAACCAAGGATAAGATTATTGTTCTCACTTTGCTTTGCATTGGTAAAAGAGAACTGTGGGGATGCCCACAAGGGACTAGGATTAGTCCAAGAACTAGGAATGCATGCATTTCGCTAACCTTTAATGGGCTAGAGTGTTGGTGATTGTGTAGGACTTTGAAGAGTGCAAAAAGGCTCACAAATGATGGATTAAGTGCCAAAACTAGGTCCCACAAGGCCAAAAAGCACCAAGAAGATGGCGCCATTAAGTGAGGCTCCACGGGGTTCTAAAAGGATTAAAAAAGCTGCCCCAAGGGGGGCTAAAAGCAAGAAAGCTCAGCTTTTGTTAAAGTAGGTTTAGAAGAGCAGGTCTAGCTTTTTGCTAGGCCAAGTCTATAAAAGAAGAGCCTCAGTGCTCCTAGACTCAATTCAAGAGTTGTACTCAGCCTAATGCTCTTCTATGAGCCAGTCATACAAAGCTTATTCTATTGCAATAAAGACCTTCAGGGGGTCCAGCCCTTATTTCTAGGCCCTAGTGTGCGTGTTCTTTGTTCTTTCTCCCCCTCCTCAGCTTGTTTTGTTTCCCAAAAGAAATCCATTGCTCCGTGTTAGATGAAGCTATTAGATGTTCTTTTTCCCTGTTATCTATGAAATTCGAAATCTATCTTGGTGATTATCTGTTGAGAATTGAAGACCCATGCGGCGTTTCTACCGGAAGTTTTTAAGGATTTCAAGGCTGATTACTGATTCGTTTTAGGGTTTCAAGCTGATTACCAATTTGTTTTAGGGTTTCAAAGGATTACGGATTTGTTTTACGGTTTTTGGTGGGATTCCGGCTTTATATGGTCTTCAGCAAGCATGACAATCTTAGAAGAATATCGATGATTATCTTGCCCAAATAGGTTCTTGAAGACAACAGATCAAAAAGTTTGTCATGAAAAAGAAGGGAAAAATCACCATGCCATGAATTGGCTCGCAATTATTGACAGCATAGGAAATTTTAGGTTTCGTATGTGTGAAATATATGAGGCTGCCCATGAGCTCCCTATATAAAGTAGCATCATCCTTTGAAGTCGAGATGCATCAATTGGTGTGGATACCAGCTTGCAATCTTGTATGTTGAATGACGCAAGTAATCTTTGGTGTACTTGCTTTGAGTCAATTATGTTACTTTTTTGTCTATCCACACCTCTAAACCAAGACAATAATGCAAAATCTCCAAGTCTATCCTTTCAAACTTACTGTTAAGCCTTGTCTTCATATTCACAATTGACTCTTCACTATTGCCATACATGATCATGCCATCCATATAAAGAGCCAATAAGTCCTATATCAACATGTGCTTTACAGCTATTACTCTACTCCGTTCCCAATCACATTGACTAGGTATTGAGACAGAAGCATGGGGGGTTAACAGCCAGTTAGCGCTTGACTTTGCACCTTGTGCCAGCTGAGGAGACAGAGAAGCATGCTTCTCTAACATGTCCTGCCTACACACACATGAAAGGCTAGTTGACGTAGCTATGCCAAGGATGTGGCAGCTTTCAGTAGCTTCTCCAAACTAGCCTTCACACCCCCACAGCATTCGGCACCTTCATAGCTACCGTCCTTGACCATCTTATGGTGCACGAGGATACCAACTGGATAGCACTTAAGCACTGGGTCACACCTGGACTAAGGTTGGATATAGATGCATCTTGTACATGAAAGCTGCCTTCCCTGGAGGAATGAGACTTTTTTTTCATGTTTTATTATACTATATTGTTTGGGTCTCGTAGCTCATTTTGGCCTCTTGAGAACAAAAATACATTTTCTTTTTCTTCATGATGTGCCACTGCAGTTCCAAGATGAAATTGTGAGTGCCTTCCTTGTCTCATAGGTCTCATACCCCTAAGCCCTTTGTTTTCTCTAGACTGCCCATATCCCCTGTGGGTGATCGTTTTGGAACTCATGCATTCCCTTTTTGTTCCTGTTGTGAAAAGGTGAAGTCCTTATTGATGAAAATGCTAGCTTCCTTCAAGTATTTTCCTTTTTACACGTACAATTGCAACTTTGAGCTTTAACGATATGTCAATGGAGAGGCTTGATTTTACACTTGCAGCTTAACAATAGGTGGCTTTTCTTTTGACTCTTAAGGATTTCTTTGATCCCCAACATTTTCAGATTGAGGGATTTCTAATGTCTCCTTTGTTCCTTTTCGATTTTGTCTTGGATGAGTTGGCTTTTGTGGATTTACTACCATCACTCAGGATGATGCCATTTACATGTTGGCTTGCAATTTTGAGTAGGAAGCTATTTCCACATCCACTTGTCCTCTCTTTTTCTTGTCTCTTCTTGAATTCTTGCACTATTTGCTGCATTTGCATGTTTCCTCATTGAGCTTGAGTAGCTGATCTTTCATATCATCTCTATATTAAATTTTGTTTGGTACACCTTGGTTTCAAGCTTGATCTCTGAAGTGAGTTTCATTAGTGATTTTCATGTTTTGTATATAGTCTTCTGGAATTTTTCATACTATTGTTTAGAGTCTTTTACAATGCAGGCCTTGAATATGTTTTTTGCAGCAGAATCAAGTTTCATCTCTACATAGAAACGAGTTTCATGTGTAATTTCCTACAAAATGTTCACCATATTTTAGAAGTGCTACATGCTTAAAAAACACTGTTTACATTTATTGTGATCATTTAACTCAGGTCTTACACCTTCGTTGGGTATGTTAAAACTCATTCTGAGGTGGTGATTTTTTGTAGTTGGCTGTTGTCCTGGATATAGAGGGCACCACTACACCCATATCCTTTGTTACGGAGAAGCTCTTTCCATATGCACGTAACAATGTTCGAGGCCATTTACTATCCACATATGACAGTGAGGAAACTCAAGCTGACGTCAGGCTTTTGCGAGAGCAGGTAAGGAACTGATTTCTTTTTTTGGGATATGCTAAGATGATCTGATTGGCATGTTATTATTGTGATTAATGTGAAGATGAAAACTTTAAGCTTTGCTATATATTTTGTCTTATTCTACTCGTCTTCTCTATAAGAAACAAATTTGTTTGATTCATATGAGTTTCTCCTGGTTTCGTGTGATATTGGGGGCTTTGTAGTATTTCTCCTCTCCCCTTTTAAAGAAACAGACATCTTTTAAGTGTGAAAAAGGACCGCTAGAGCCTAGAGACAAATGAAACAATAAAGAACACATCATGCTAAGCTTGTGAGAGCCATGAGGCTCCCTGGATACACCACTGAAGGCTAGAGAGAGTCATTGAAAAGAATGGACAATCCTTCCATTACAAAAGAAACTCTTCCATATTGACACCATAATTTCTCATTGTTGAATATGGTCATCATGTGTTCCTCTGATTGTAAGGCACGTCTTTCGCAAACCACTGGTAAAAGAAAGCTTTGTAACCCTAGTGACAAAGTTCAAATCTACTGTGCATTTTATCTCTTAACCTTAGATTAGACACCAGTTTCCATCTTTAGAATTGTAGATCAGCTGAGCACTTGTATTTCAGCTGGGCACATGTCTATGTAGTTGTGGGTTATGTAGTAAAAATTTTTTTGCTAACAAGTTAGGAAAGCAAAAGAAACCAAACCCCCCAAAACCCCTGCACCCTCCCCCGCCCCGCCCCGCCCCGCCCCTGCGCCCCAGCAGATCTGAAAAGCAAAACTAAACAGGTCTTCCCTATGCCCCTGCCTCTACTGCAAAGGGCTCTAAGCCCCCTCACTTCCTCATTTTATGAAAGCATCAACAGAACAAAATTTGCATCAACATTGGTTGTTTGAGGAGCATATCTTATTTCATATGTTGTGCAATTTTTGGGAGGTATTTGTCTTAGGTTTTGTATACATTTTGCTCAGAGGTTTTTTTTTTGTTTTTTTTTTTGGGAGAAAGGAATAGCTGAATACATTATCATGAAATTACGAAAATATATATCAGCTGAAGGGCTGAGATTCACCTAAGACAACAGGCCAAAGGCCCCAAAAACTAGGAGAAGTACTGGTCTGTTACAAGGTGCTGTTGAAAGAGATGGTCTACAGAGGAAACCACCGTTGTGGGGGTGTAGATCCAGTTTAGAGACTTTAGGGTGAGGTTAAAGAAGGTCCCACGGTGGAGGGATTGGTGCATGTGCTCCTCTTGGGACTTGCATCTAGTCCTGAGTGCCTTTTAATGTGTGGATAATATTGAATGAGATAGCTGCCAACATTGAAAGCCTTGATAAAAGTTCCCCTCCAAAAGTCTATGTACAATAGGCTTTCCAAAATTTCCAAGTAGTGATGCTAGCAACAATCTCCCAAATGTTGTCATCACTTGAAGCCTCCACAAGCCTGTTAGGTCTGGTAAAGTGGTCCATTGTGCTGTGCGGGACCTTTCCACCATGGAATAGGAGAAGGGTGAGATCTTAGAAGCCTCCTATAGAACCTAGGGTTCCTCATCCTTTGTGAGCCCCAAGTGATGAACGCCAAGTTTGGGGTGGCCCATTCCTCAAAACTCAATGCCTATGGATGCCAATGGTGTGTGAATAGTTCCAGAGACACCTCAGGGACTCACGGGTCTCTAGCACATGAGAAGGGCGTTGTGTATAGAGCATGTCCTTGCCCATCTTGGCAAGCCAACTCCCATTTGGGTAGATCCGGTGTGCAAACAACTAGAAAAAACATGCAAATTACAAGACCTTATCATTTTGTCCACTTTTGGACAATATATTACATCTTTGGTGGATGTGTTGATATACAGGGTTACCATACAGAAAATAAAATGCTGATTACATTCCTTAATGCTCCATTTTCTACCTTTATCTCAAATACCTGCTCTGAAGTATCCTTGGCTTTATACATAGAATAAAAGAAGGTGCAATAAGTTTCAGAATCAGAACTACGTATGAACCAAATACTGGAATGCAGAGTTATTTAAAATCTTGCTGAGGGTTGGTGAAGGCAAATAACTCTGTGAAACTTAATGGGAAGCGATGCTGAGTTGACTTTTGACTCTTGGCAGGTTGAGGAAGATTTGAAAAATGCAGTTCCTGGGGCACAGCAGATACCTTCTAGTGTTGGAAGTAAAGAAGAGATTATTGCTGCAGTTGAGGCTAATGTGTTTTCCATGATCAAAGCTGATCGTAAAGTTACAGCTTTGAAGGAGCTACAGGTGCACTATTATATTTAGAGCCTTGTTCTGTCCAGTAAGTTTCTTAACCATGGCCATTCGTCGTGCAGACTGAAAGGATCTCTCTTTCTGCGGCAGGGTCACATTTGGAGGTCTGGATATGCAAAGGGGGATTTAAAAGGGGAAGTATTTGAGGATGTCCCACAAGCTCTATCACAATGGCATACTGGTGGAACAAAGGTTTCTGTGTTCTGAATCTTGCTGTGCAATAAATGATTGGCTCAAATACTTTCTGTACAAATGAAAATTTAAGCTTCATCCAACATTGTATTTATTTACACACTATGTTTTATGCCAATTTCCATGCATGCCAATACATACTATAAAAATGACACTTTGTATTTTACATGATAGTAACATAGACTCAGCTCTTAACCCAATATGCATATGAAAATATGTGTTGTCACGTGAATTCATTCAATTCATAAGCATTATGCCAAACATATATATTATATGTATTGAATATTATACAAGATACACCCCCCTCTGGCCCTTTCGCAATGGCCATAGACCGTAGTTGCTGTGCCCAATTGTAATGTTTATGCATATCCGCTTCTATTATATTCACCTTAACAAGAAAATCATATGGATACTTTCTCTAAATGTATAGATATATTCTATTTAATCCATTGCTTATGCATCAAATCAAATGTATCCACATTATTAGACTCTCTTATGCATATCTGCTAGATGTATGCATCGATTTGTATTAGTAACTTCATAAAAGATGCATTTCAGCATCTTACGCTAATCCAAAATAATCAGTCATTCTTATTTCGTGCAATCTGATGCATCCACAGGAAATGTATTGACTCGTTTCAAAACATCTACATTTTAGTTTACATCACCAACACATGGTAGATCCAAAGTTTATTTTTATTAGCATCCTTTCCCACCTTTAACTTTGAGCGGATAGGTATAATGATGGCTCTTAACATTCTCATATGACTTAGCCTATGAAATCGACCAAGATCAAGTTGTAGGAGAAGATAATCTGTAGGTTTACGCCATCATCATCATGACAATGATCAACAACTCCTGCCTTGCATCCAGCTGATGGACATTGCACATGGGACTTTAATGGTATTTAAAGGTTAATGTGAGATGTCAAATATGAGATGCAACGTAAGACAAGAGACAAGGAAGCTTTGAGAGGTGGTCATGTAGGTGTAGGAGGGCGGAAGTGAGTTGGGAAGGAGTTTTGAGATCTTTACCAGTGATCTTGGACAGGGGCTCCCTCATACATTTTCAATTTGTTGAGCTGATTTGGAGATCTCATAGATTGCCTTTAGCATGTCCCATGTCTCCTTATATTACGCCAAGTACGTACTGCACGCCAACATTGATGTCTGTGAAGCCCATCTCATGCATTAGCTTCCAACATGCAGTCATCAGATGCAATCAGCTGAACACAACATAATGTGTCAGCTATGGCACAGAAAATTCCCTCAACATATTGGAAATGATGGAAACATACATGGAACCAATGGAAAATCCCTCACCATATGAGACAAAGGTGGAGTCATATAAGGATCTATTGACACGTTCTTGAAATTTTCTGGATTCTTTCGACTATGAAAGAAAAGTTTGTCAGAAAATTGTTGCAAAGTTAATGTGACCACATGATTGAAGACCCTAGTTCAGCAATTGGCAGCATCAATTGAAGATGATGTAGTTGCGGGACACCATCTGGACCATACAGCTAGCTTGCGACAAGCATGGAAATCTGAGATGAAAGCTGCAGGAGCTTAAGGGAATTTCGCTTCAAGAAGAGCCTACACTCATTCCAACCCCAGTAGAAGTGACACACCCTTCATTGCTTGAGGTGAGGAAGATTGGGACAAAAGGGACTGCCAAGGATCTTTCAAAATAGTGGAAGAGGAAGATTTCTGACATAAAGTCAAAGTATGCAAGCTACACGAGGTTACTAATGCCCACTGACCCTCGCAAAAAGTGGCTAGTGGTTGCCATTCAGGAGGTCACCATCTATGGGAGAGGGGTCTTCCTTCTCTAGCTGAGCTCTCCAGAGACCACCTTGTCACTTGTGGATCAGAGCTCTATCTTTCTTGGTCCTCATGTGGTCTTCCTCTTTCCTTGGTACCATGGCTTCATAGCGACGGACATGGACACAACTTACCGCTTGCTTCCTGGTGAGGCTCCGCTTCCCAAGGCTCCCGAAGGAGTATAGATCCATTCTCCAGTCTATCGGAGGATGTTTTGTTACGGTGCTGAAGTCTTCTCCTCCCTTGGCAGCCATAGTGGTTGTAGATGATGAGGTCCCGAGGCTCAGAGTGATTGTGGACACCCCCGAGACGCTTTCTGAGGAGATCCTTCTGGAGATCTTGGATGGAGGCGAACTACTTTAGAGAGTTGAGGTCTCTGGACTTCCAAGCCAGTGCCTCCGATGCAGACAGATGGGACACTTAGCTCGGGACTGCATGAGAGGCTAGGATAGGGATCCTCCTCAGCCTAAGCAGGAGCAAGGGATTCCCCCTCAGCCCAGGTGGGGGCAGAGGGCTCCCCGGCGTCGGGCCAGGTAGTCAGATCGTTGGCAACACTCGCAAACACCTTGGGTCGAGCCTTCTCAGGGGACTTGGACCAAGGTTGAACACAAGAAGCCCAGCAAGGCAGCCCTCAAGCATTGCAGGTATCGGGCTAGGGTCAGAGAGCGCGAGAGAGCTTGATCGGCGGCGATCCCCCAGCCTCAGGAGAAGCTAGCAGAGGTTGCTCCTATGGAGCAGGAGGAGGAGACCTCATACCTTCTTCAATCTCTCGACTGAGTCGCAAGCGCCAGCAGAGAAGTGCACCTAGGTCCCTTTGCAAAAAACAAGAGCCCGCTGAGCAAGTTTTGGTGGACCCTCCATTGAGGCCGCCCCCCCCTCCTCTGTGCCCCCCAGCCCCCCCTCCCCCTGCCCCCTCCTCCTGAACGTGTAGTCACCCGTACCACCCGCCCCCCCTTCTTCTTGCCCGTCGTAGAGCAGCCCCGTCGTGGCCTACCATAGAGAGGGGTCCACATTCCGGATGCTTTGCTCTAAAGGAGAAGGTACAATAGAGTATTACAGCTATTTGGCAGTAGCTTGAGTCCCCCCTGCAGGGAGGGTGGGCCGTGTGGGCAGCTGAGGTGATTCAGTGGAGCAGTGAGGAGCTTCGCACCCATGCTATGCACCGTCGTCATACTCTTCAAGAGAGAGAGGGCTTTGCGATGGGACTTGGCCTCCATTGAATGTCTTCAGGAGTAGGATTCGGAGTCGCAATGGTTAGCAGACCGGTATGAGTGCGCTCGCTTGGAGCTTCAGGATATTGAGGTGAGACGGGCTGAGTACTCCTACCACTCCTCTAGATCTCGGTGGGTACAACAAGGTGACAGGATGACCAAGCAGTTCTTTCAGGTCACCAGCCCTAGATCAGTTGGCACATAGTTGCAGAGATCGAGAGACTCTAGTGGGCAGATGCACTCGGATCCGTAGGAGATCTTGGAGTTGACCTCGGATTTCTATCGGCACTTGTTCCAGGCCGAGGAGGGGTCCCCGCAGGTTTTGGCAGTCCGAGATTCAGTTTGGGCGCACATTCTGGAGGTGGTCTCCCGGAGTGTGAGCAGCCAGTTAGATGCGCCTTTTTCAGATGTAGAGCTTTGGCAGGCCCTTCGGGCTCTTCCATCCTAGAAGTGCCCCGGAGAGGATGGGCTGTCCCTCGGATTTCTTTAGGTGCTTCTGGGAGTGCATTCATACCCCCCTCTGCTTGGCTTTTCAGGAGATCTTCGACTCGGGCTATCTCCCTTCGACTTTGAGTCGTGGCTGGATATGCTTGATCCCGAAGGAGGGGGATCGCCCGGACCTGAGACAGGGGAGACTGATCACTCTCCTTGACACTGCGTACAAGATCTTGGCCAAGGTCTTGAGCTTGTTGCTTCGCTCTCACCTAGTGGACATCATCCATGACACGCAGACAGGTTTTGTCCAGGAGCGTTGCATCCTGGACAACATCATTACTTTATGGGAGGCACTGTATTGTGTATTTTCTGAAGAGTCATTCACAAGTGTAAAGTCTAAAATCGATCACTTAGGGATATTTTTCAGCACCGCTTATGCTCGATGCCAACAGAAAGAAACTTGATGATTGAAATAATATCTATTGGATACAATCAAGATCACAAGGCCCACATGATTTGGAATCTTGAAATAAGAAAGGATTACTAGTAGAGATGTAGTCTTTGATGGAGGAGGTACATTATATTCTTCACAGCAAGAGACTATCATGATTACATGATATGCCAATTGATAGTGTGACACGTGTTTGTATTTATGATGGACACCGATCGATATTGTTATGGTGGTGGATCATTTGAATATATAGGGCTCATCAAACTGGTGTCGTTGCTCTTAATGGCACCAAATTTGGACATGTAACACTTTTGATTAATAAAGATGTCCACCCACTTGTCTGTATTAAATGGTAGGTGCATGGGTCATAGGCTAAGGGTAGGTGTAAATGGGAAGATGGACCTTGAGTGATCTCATGGGACATTAATGAAGGGTATTCCCCTTCATTGTGATCATACATACCATTCTCTCTACCATCTTGCATGCATCAATCTCTCTCATGTTGCATATAGGTCAATCAGAACAAGTACTCTCACGAGGGCGCTCTTCCCCCATTCGAGGGCCCCAACAGTGTTGAAATTCTGCATGTATTGTACCCATTTGCATACATGTAAGTCTGGTTCTTCATAGAGACACCATTCTTTATCCTCTCACTGAAGAAGTTGGTAAAAAAGAAGAATGAACCATAAATTACTGAAGAGCCATCATTAGATATTGATGGAGAGGAACTTGGTGGAGAGGAAGGACTCAGACAATTTACTAGGTTCCATAGGACACTTGATAGGCTACATGTGCCCTAGCCCCAAAGTGGTAGGAAGCTATGAAAGAGGAGTATTATAGCATCATAAAATAAACTCATGAGCTGTAGATTTACTATTAGGGAAATTTTCCATTGGTAACAAATGGGTCGACTGAATCAAAATGAAAAGTGATGGAAGTGTTGAAAAGTATAAAGCGAAGGTTGGCTACAAAGGGTTATGCCCAAAAGGAAGGCATAGACTAAGATTAGACCTTTTCACCAATAGCCACGCACAATACTATAAGATTGATAGTACATCTTGCCACTTATTATGCTGGCTTCTTTACAAGATGTGAAAATTACTTTTGTGAATAGAGAAGACTTGAACCAAGAATGTTTGAAAATTACGTAAAGCTTTGTGTGAAACAAGCACTTCGTGCTTGTTATTAAAAATTTGATAAACGTTCTCATGAAAAATATTCGATAGCAAATGATAGCACGGAAACTGCAAAAGAGGGCTCCAAAATGCAGCAGCAAGATCCAATTGAGAGAATCAGCTGGTGTAGGGCTTCAAAATGCAAGAGCAACCCACATGTGTGAAAATCGGCTGGTGTAGAGACTCCTGCAGGCGTTGCAGCAGCAGGTAGGTGACTTCAGGTGCTCCAGAATGGAAAAACGGGTCATGAAACAGGTCCATACAGCTGCAGCAGCCCACACGTGTGAAGGGGCGGCTATGAAAACAGCTCTGCAGAAGCCCTAATGCTCCGAAATGTGCAAAGCGGCTGCCTTGAATGCTCCGTACAACTGTAGCAGTTCACCCTTGTGGATGGTGGCTGTCCATACTACAGCAACAGAGCATTAAATGCTCCGAAATGCTAAACAAGGCTTCAATGGAGTATTAGAAGCAGGCGGCTATGCAACAGCAGCACCGAAATGAGGTTTTCCTGAGACAGAAATGCTTGTACAGCTCATAAATGCTCATATATGATTATAAGCTATATACAAAGCATGATGACAAAGGCAATACAGTTCACATTATCTTGTACATTGATGACATTGTCATCACTGATAATAGCGAGGAACTAATGAAGGAAGCCAAAGAGGATGTGAACAAAGACTTTGACATGAAAGGCCTTGGTTATATGCTTTACTACTTCGGAATCAAGGTCTTGAGATTTTTGTAAAGTTTGCGAAAGACCTGTAGGGTATATCAGACCAAAAAAAGTGCCACATGTAATCTCTAGATATATTGAAACCTAGGATGTGCTACACAAGTCTTGTAAAAGTTGATCTAGAGAGAATTTGTCCTATCCTGTATCCTCAACATCTCAATGGTACTTTGGGACATGACACAGAGGTCCACTCTTTGGGCTAACTTCTATCTATGCTACTGGAGCGTGTCTTTGATTTGGAGCTAGCGTTGGGATTATGCAAAAAAAAAATCCTCAAATGGTCAAGAATCCTCCCAAAATGGAAGATTGCAAGCCTATTAGTATGATGATGAATCTATGTGAGAAATTATCAAAGGACCATGATAGTCTTGAAGTAGACTACATAGGCAACTAGTTGGTTGCCTGATATATTTGACCACGAGTAGATCAGGCATATGTTATACAATCAATGCAATATCTCAATTTATGGCTGATCCTAAAGAAAACCATTGGAATTAAGTATAAGAAAAGCAGCGATCTAAAACTATCGAAGCTCATTGATAGTGATTGGCAAAGTGCCCAGATGACAGAGGTACTTCTGGAATTTTTTCAGCATTGGATCTAGTGTGATATTGTGTGGTAGTAAGAAACAATGGACTTTTGCTTTATCCTCTGTGTAAGCTAAATATAGAACATCCACAAATGCAGCTTATGAGGCTATTTGATTGAGAAGGATCTTGAATGATATTGGTCTTATTAAAAAAGATTCAACTCCTTTATTTACAAATAATCATCTCTCTATTAATTGGCCAAGGATCTTGTATGTCATTCTCGGGCTAAGCACATTTAGGTGCAACATCACTTCATATGAGAAAATATTATGAGTAATGAAATCAAGCTTATCTATTGTCCGATAGAAGATCAAGTGGCTGATAACTAAACTTCTTGCTGAGATTAAGCAATAGAAGTTTTTCAACGTGATGAGCGTAATGCCTAATTAAAGGTAAAATATTTGTATAGACTTGATCTTAAAATTTAGGGATCCGCCCCCAACTTCTTGAATTTAGACAAAGACCTAAGTTTATAATGATTTAAGTTGCAGTATTAGTTTGAGTGATTGTGTTCATTGGGGCTTTAATGGCTTTAAGCGATTTTTCCATTTTTGTCCATGAGAACGATGAATTGACTCAAGTTAATGAGTATTATCTGAGCAGCTCTACAAAGATATGCTCTCAAAAGAGGAAACGGTTTCTTTGATGCATTCACATTAAGAGACACTCTATAAAGTGCTCTACTTGTGCTCCTATCTCCTCTTCTACCTCTTATGATGATACCTCATCAACCATCCCATTAGATGTACAAAAATGCATAAAGAAGAGCCTTTTCGACGCTAAAAGGAATATATACTTTTCTAAGTGGAGTAGCTCACACGTTGCTTGCATTGCCAAGATACACTCCATTGTTTTGCATTTAGATGAAATTGTGAGTGCTTCATGGATGACCCTTGAGTCACAAGCGGAAGTGGAGGTCATTTGTCCATGCACTTAAAGCACAATTTCTTCCACACCACTACAAACAAGAGATCCTTATAGAATGAGATTTTTGTTGGAAAAGAGCAAGCTGAGCAAAATGGAGACAAGAAGATGGACACAAATGAAGAACTGTCTCAAAGAATGAAGAGAAATGAGGGCCATATGTAGGCTACCTCTACATCCATACTGACATCATAGATGACCTCATACCAAAGGCCACCAAGCTCCTAGAATCTCTCCACTATCCTCTAGAAGCATCTAGCTCCACCTAACACACCTAACTGCCCCTCTAGCACACACATAGGATCACAAGTGTGCCTATGGAGAGGCAGGACATTGACAAACCCCAACAAACCCCCCCTCAAGGGACTGCCTCAAGCTATGTCAAGGATATAGCTAGCACAAGGTGTCACATGCCATCTCATGGTGGTCATGGATCTATCAATGGCTAGGATCTCAAGCTAGCAAGGGTTCCCATGGGTGTAAGGTATACAGAGTGGGGAACACCCCCCCCCCCAATGGTTATCTCCCTTGCATGTACAAACAAAATGTCTGCAAGAGGTACCATGAGGGCAAAAAACCCCCCTAATGGTTATCTCCCCTGCATGTACAAACACAAGTGTGCAGGAGGTACCAAGGGGACAACACATACTCACATGGTCTACATCATAGGTGACCAGAGGTGAGGACAAAGAACTCACAGTTTATTACAATCATTTTGGAGGACTGTTCAGGCAGAGTACCTTGACAACTAGGGGAGATATAAGTGGAGCTCAAAAAACATACTCGTCATCTCCTGGATGATGTGGGCTTGACAAGAAGCCTCTTCTTGTAGCAAAGCAAAATATCCATGTCAAGGCAAGGTCTCACCACATGGGTAGCTTTACTAGCAAGCCAAGCTAATATGATGAGAGGTAGCCTAGTAGAAAAGGAATGCCTCAAATGTGTCATAGTAGTCATCTGTACTTCTGTAACCCTCTGGATTAAAGGCTCCAAACTTGACTCCCTTCTCAGTGATGCCCATGATCACGCAAGGACCCTTAAAGTCACATTTCTCGTGAAATGTTGCGGCACTGAAGCCATCGACAGACGCCTTGTAGCAGCATTTCAATTCTCAACCGGCTAAGAAAGTGTTTGCTAGGAGAGCATCGGGAAATGGAACAGCGATGTCGAGGTAGGGAGAAGCTTGAGGGAGTTGGTCTTGTGGTTGCTGCTGCTGCTTTTTACCGAAGAGGCCTTCGAAAAGGCAAGGAGGAGGCGGAAGAGGAGGGGGGAGACGCCATAGCTGAGGGTCGCGAGGTCTGATGAGCAAAAGACGATGCAAAGAGTGAGAGTGAGCAACGAGAGAGAGGAGAAGATGATGCAGGAAAGGGTGCTCCTAGGTGGAGGAGTTTAGCTGCGAAAAAACCTTTTTCGTGTTGTCTAGGGGGTGCGGACACACTTGCGCGAATTCCAGGTGACGGCTACAAGGGTTGCGGGGAAATGGATTGTACCCGACGCCCGGGGATGGACGTAAACTCGTCAGCTACCAATTGGGTTGACCGGGATAATCGCCCTGGTCTCGAGAGAAAGCCTAGCAGGTCGGTTCCGGGAAGCCGGCTGTAGGAGGATGATGAGGTGGTGGGATCATGCTCAAGGAGGCTGGTACTGCTCTGATACCATGTTGGAAAAGAGCAAGCTGAGCAAAATGGAGACAAGAAGATGGACACAAATGAAGAACTGTCTCAAAGAATGAAGAGAAATGAGGGCCATATGTAGGCTACCTCTACATCCATACTGACATCATAGATGACCTCATACCAAAGGCCACCAAGCTCCTAGAATCTCTCCCCTATCCTCTAGAAGCATCTAGCTCCACCTAACACACCTAACTGCCCCTCTAGCACACACATAGGATCACAAGTGTGCCTATGGAGAGGCAGGACATTGACAAACCCCAACAATTTTTTCATCAATTAATGTACGAAAGCATGAAAGACAATGTAGATTGTTTCTAGCTCTGAAAAGGAGGTTTGAACATGGGAAACTTACGATGAAATTTACAAATAGGAGCCCAGGTAGAGCATTCACGGCTAGGTTGTTAGCTTCAGAAAGCCATTGATAACAGAAAATAGGGGGGAATGATTGGGCTGCCCTCTAGCAATCATAGCATGACTCTAGCATGATCAAGCTTCTTCACTCAAAATGGTCTCCTCTCATTCAATCTTCACACAGACAAGCCCACAGGCATAGAAGACAACCTTCATCCTTTTCCAAACTTAGACAATTTTTACAATTACCAACTATAACTTCGAATTGAAAATGAGAACAGACACCAATGGGATCTGTAACACAGTGTGGCGCTCGTGTAGAAGGAGCGTATGCACCGGTATCCAGAGCACGTAGACAACGAAGCAATCTCTCACACAACTCACATGAAACGTAATCACTCCAACTGATAGACACTATGTCCCTCAGGAAAACAGCTCGAATTTCAAAATCTCAATCAACCCATCCCTGCTAGCTGATGGCGCAACCCTCCAAGAAGTTATGACTGCTCAGTCCCTGTCAGAAAATGAACGCACAAGTAGACGTCTGACGCACAACCAACCTCCAAGCCAAGACTTTTTGTGCTTAGCCAAAAACCCGTACGGAAAAGCCTGGCTTCATCCGTGGACGCTCACGCGCAGCAATAGATTCCAGCACGTTCTCCTCTGCCCACGATCCGTTTCCGTGCCATCGCCAATTCGCCAACCAGAAGCATGGAGATGGAAATCACGTAGCCACCACACATGCTGTAGGCACGTTGCCTCATTTCCAGATTTTTCAGCCATGTAATAAGATAAATTTACCACTCTCCCAATCCCTTCTCAAAACCTTAGGCCATGACCATTAAACGTGACTTAAGATCTTAGGCACTCCCCCCACTCACAAACTTCACGTAGGGCAATTAACCATGACTTTCTGGAAGACCTAGTGCACCCGCACTGCGACTCATCATCTCCCATAGGAGGCCCTGCAAAACATATTTTCATAAATTGGAATATTTACATCAGTCCATAGGTTTTTTTTTTTTTTTTTTGGGGGGGGGGGGGAAACACCCACTAAACCTAAAGTCCTCAGCTACATTAGTAGCTATGTACATCTAAGTGTCTACCCCCTATATACATGCAGTCCACAAAAGCCTTCTACATTTTTTAAGCTATCGTATTTTGCCCACCCAGAGGCTGTAGACATTCATGTCTTGCAGCTCATTTATGAACATGTGCTTCAGCTCATATGAAATGTCTTCATCCATGAGATTCTTTGGCTTGTCTTCATCACAGTAGGTCCATACAAACTCACTTGCATTATTATGACAATGTACTTCTTGAACCTGAAACCATTCACTCTGTTTCTATGCATGCTGCCATCTAAGTCCTCTAACTGATAAGAACCATTTGAAAACTTCTTCAAAACATGATAAGGACCTTCCCACTTTGTCACAAACTTGGTCTTAAAAGTACTATCCAGCTTCCTATCATAGCGAAGAGCCAAGTCTCCTTCCTTGATTTCCTTATCCTTATATTTCAGATTTACTCTCTGCTGATTTCTCTGTTTGGCTTTTTTAGGCATTCTCTGCAGCAATCTTTCTTTGATTGCTTGCAGACCCGTTGCATAGATCATGAGGTCTTTTTGGCATATACTGAAATTTTCAGTTGATGTAATTGTAGCACCTTATTTTGAGATTGTTACTCATATAATATTGATTCGAGGCCATTTCGAGGCCCGTTTTGGTGGCGGAAGTTTTCCGCAGGCACTCAGAAAAGCGCCTTGTTTTTGCTGTGCGACCACTGTTCTATAGGTCGGAGAAAAGTTGCCACAAAAATTGCATCGTATGCCTGTGCGCAGAGATATTGGGAGTGACAGAATCATTCTTATTGCCTATTGATGCAAAATCGTCACTAGGAAGTGACTGTGTGGTCAAACACCACTTTCGTCAGTTTTGCAAATTTGCCCTTGTGAGGCAAAAGTTGTGTTTTTTTTGCAGTGACAGAATATTTTATAGTGTTTTGTAATGGCGTCTGATGCTCTTTCAGAGATTGTCACTGAAAAGCTTGACAAGAACAACTTCCAAGCATGGAAGTTTAGAATGACGAATTTCCTTAAGGGAAAAGGCTATTGGGAGTTCATTAGTGGAGCTGAACAAGTATTCCTAATGTTCCCAATCAACAGGAGCTGCAGGTATTTAAAGGATGGCATGAGAGAGCCAGAAAAGTTATGTACTAGCTGTCTATCAGTATTTCAGATTCTATTATTGTGCATATTCAAGATGCAAGCACGTCGAAGGAGGCGTGGGATACTTTGACAAAAATGTATAGCACAAATATGCAAGCCAGGAAAATGCAGCTCAAGTAGGAGTTGCATAATGTGCAAAGAGAAAATATGAGCATCAATGACTACCACATGAAGGTGAAGAAGATTGCAGATGCACTTGCTCCCATTGGGTCTCCAGTGGAAGATGATGATTTAGTTTCTGTGACCTTGAATGATCTAGGAAAGGATTATGCACAATTTCGGACATCCGTTGCCGTCCGTGAGAATTTTCCTGATTTTGGGGAGTTGATTACTCTTGCAAATCCAATAGCCTATTCTCAAGGACTGAACTAGGCTTCTCATCCATCTTAGCATTATCCTTCAGTTCAATTCTCAATGGCTTCCCCTTGAATCCTCTTATCTCCTCATATGATGTGATAAACAAATTAGGATACTTCCGGAGCATCTCACAATATTGTTCCTTCTCTTTTGCAGAGAGATCAAGGCTCAATGCCTGCTCAACCAATTCTTGGGTGGACTCCTGAGGTTTCTTGGGCTGCATAAACCCCTCTATCACCTCATACCGGTCCTCTTCTTCCACACTGACAGCAGCTGCCTCTTGGTCCAATTGCAAATCCTCCACACCCATCAGCCTCATCACTTGCTGAAGTTAAACTACTCTCCTCTTCACTGGATGTTTCACTTTCCTCTTCCCCTTTTTCTGCATCTGAAATTTCTGCATGACTAACCATATCAAAGCTCATCTTTTGACCAAAAGAAGCATACATAATGATGACTCCATTACCTCAATTCTGAATTGCTCCCACTTTTCGCAGCCACGGTCTCCCCAAAATCCAAGGATAGGCCCCCAAACGAGTAGGCATAACACGACAGTCAACCTTACAATGCACATTAAAAACTTCAACATCCAGCCCCATCACTATTCACATGGTTGGCCATTCGAATGCGGAAACTTGAGGGAGGAGAGATCTTTAAGCCTAGCTTCTCAACACAAGAGTGAGTGATAACACAAATCTGAGTGCCACCATCAATGTATGCCTCTCCAAGCCCGAAACCCTTGTGCAAGGCCTCCATAGATGGGGAAATGTCAGGAAGTTCAGAAATAGACATTATCTCTCCAGCTTTCTTGTGAGCATTCTTTTTGCTAGGATTCGCTGCACGCCGCCACTCCTTCCAAAGACCAATCATCTGCCGAAAAGTAATATCCAGCTTCCTTCTAGAAAGATCCTCCATCAAGTCATACTCTCCTTGTTTTCTACCAATAGGATAATCCAGATTCTTATACTTTCACGTTCCTTTGATAGGTAATGACATCCTTAGCATGCTTACCCTTCTTTGTACTTGGCCTTGCTTCTTCATCACGGTCTCTCTTTTCTAAAGGCATGATTGTCACATCATCCTCTTCTAGCCCAAGTAAATTCACCACCTTTCCTTTTCCTTTCTCTGCTCTGTAGTAGCCTTAACAGTTCCACTTGCACTTGGCTGGCTTGCATCTTTCACTTCCACACTATGGTCATTAGCACAATTATTTAATCCAGATGGCACATTCCCACCCATACGAGGAGGCTTATCACAATGTGAGTTGTAGTGACCCCAATCACTACAAATAAAACAATGCACATTAAGAGCAAACATACCTCGGTCATGGCTTGCCTGCCATGAAGATGAGGCACTAGAATAAGTCATACCTCCTATCCTCGACCACTTTGAGCTCTGCCTCATCCTCTACCACCCATCAAGTTGAGATTGAGATTCTTCATGAGCTCAGACATCTCATGGATCTCCTCTTTAATGGACGACTCCTTCTTGGGCTCTGACCTTAGTGGCTCTTCTACCACATAAGGGTAACTTCAGGTTTACTCTTCACCACAAGCATCTCAAAACCCAATTGGGTCATCCTCCTTTGCTTCCGTTCCTTTGTTTCTTATCTGCTCGCTGCGCCCTCCTGCCATGCTTGCTACGCCCAGCCTGCTTGCCCGCTTCACCTGCTTGTGCAACCCCCCCGCTCATTGATGTCTCCTACCCGTTGCAGCTCCTCGTCACTGTAGCTCCTTCCTCCCGCTGCAGCCCTTAGCTCACTACAACACCTCCATCCGCCACCCGCCTTGCAGGACCTCCTAACACCGCTCTCCCTCAACCCGCCTAGCCACCCTCACAAGCCTTCTCCACCTGCAGCCCCCGTCTGCCTGGCTATGCTTCCACCTGCAGCCCTCCCTACCCGCCTCCGATTCCCCTTCTGCTCGCTCCACCTCCGTTCAACTCTACTTCATCCCGCGGCGTCAACGCTCTGTCCCTCCGCCATTCCGCTCTAGCTCACGGCCTTGCTGCCACCCACCTCGTTGCCCGTCCATTGACTGCCGGTCCCAAGCCTGGGTGTGCCTCCCGGCATGGAGGGGGGCTTTGTGCTCCCGCTCTCGATCGTGCACTAGGACCTGCACCAAGGAGGCAGAAATGAGTCCAAAGAAATGGAATAAGGCGAAAAAGAGACGGATAAAGCCAAGAAAGACGGCAACAACAAAAGAAAGCAACCAACACAACTGAAACTTGAGGATGTGAACACGCGCTACAACCGAAGTGGACTTGGGGTTGACATCAAAGGTAAGGTGGGCCCCACTTCAGCCTCAGTCTCCGCTTCTATTTTGACTTCAGCCCTCGCTTTAGTTTCAGTTTCAGTTTCAGCCCCCGCTACATCCTCACCTTCAGCTTCAACCTGAGTTTCAGCTTCAGGTCCAGCTACAACCTCTACATCCCCAGCTACAGCTACAGCCACTGCCAATGACATACCCATACTCACAACGGCGGCTGCTTCCCTTCCTCCCTCTCCCATTACAACTCTTTCACCGCTTATGGCACCTACTTCCGAGGTGTTATGCACTACTCCACATTACGCCACGACCTTTCTCTCCCGTCTGTGTCTCTCAGTCAGCCTACGCTCCCACACCCTGTGGGGATCGCCTCATCCATGCCACTATCATCTCCATATCGTACCCACCAGCTCACCCAGTGACCACCCAACCTCTGGCCTCATCCTCACACTTTTATGCCACAGTCCTTCCAATTTCAGCTAGGACACAGACAAGATGACCGGGAGAACTTGTTGATGGAGGTACACAGTATCCGTGAGCGCGAGATGGAGCTGACACGTTTTGCAAAGGAGCAGGTCCGCTTCATCTAGGAGCAGGTCCGCTTCACCCAGGAGCAGGGGTGCGTCATACAAGAGCATGCTCGGGCTATTAGACAGGACATCTCGCAGATCCGACAGGAGGTCATTGTCATACACACAGTACCAGCGAGCACTCTAGTTGTTGAGGCACAGATTGCGAGCATGTAATCTGCAATTGAGGAGACGTCTAGATGGGTCGACGTGGCCAAACGAGAATCTGCAAGGGCAACTATTTCAGCTACCTTTATGGAGTAGCAGTAGAGAGCCAGTAAGGCTTTCAACATCAGAGTACATGGGATCCCACGCATTGAGGCTATACCGATGACGGATGTGATGGCCTTCGTGGCCACTACCATGGGGTAGCTAAGCACAGAATCGAGAGGGCATGATGGGTGGGGAGAGACCCCAACCGAGAGCAGCCCCTGATCATACGGTTCCATGATGCTAGGCACGACTTTTGGCATTACGGCGTGTTAGAATTATAGATATAATTCAGCAGTGACCATAGTTCAATGAAACGTTTTAGAACGTTGAAACGTGAAACGTTTTGAAACGTTTCAAAACGTTTCCAAAAAATAAGTGAATTTTCAAAAAACCAGATTGTATTTTTTTGGTCTAAAAAATATAAATTTTATGCCTGCGTACATTTGGTATGCCAAAACTGTGCAAAACTAGCTAAGAACATAGAAAAAGACTTGACAGAAAGCTAATGGCCAATGGTAGAATAGATTATAGACTCCAGATTAGAAAGCTCAATCAAGCCTTCAACGTTATCAACAAGCCTATAATGGCCAATGCTAGAAATTAGAATAGAGTCTAGATTACAAAGCTCAATTAAGCCTTTGAATTTTAGAAATTAGATTTCAGTTGAGTAGATACTAGATAGGTCGCAAAAAATCAGATTTCAGATTACAATTTACAAGCTAAACCTACAGTACCCTAGCCATGTTTCATTGAACATGAAACGTTTCGAAACGTGCTGCACGTTTCGAAACGTTTCAAATTCAATGAAACGCGTTTCATTGTGACTATGGCAGTGACCAATGTAATTTAATAAGCTAGTTAGGGGCACTTTTCCCTCTTTAAGAGGTTTTTTCCCCTAACCGCAGTTAGTTCACTAACTATGGTCAGTGACTACTAAGGTTTTGTCACTAGGACAAAACCTTATCTCTCACTCTTTCAGTTGTACTCTTACACTCTTCTATTGCAACTCAACTCTCAAGCTTTCAGCTCTCAACCTCACTCTCTCTTGCTCTCTCTCTCTCTCCCCAAACTCTCACATTTGGTATCAGAGCAGGTTCTTCCTGCGTTTGCTCCTGCTGCACATTCGCCTCTAGCTCCAACCCGCAAGCTTCTTGCTCCATCAGTTCACCGTCCGTACAGATTGTCCGTACAATCTGTACGGACTGATTCGGTACAGTCTCGTACAGTACATGCGCGGCCGTCGTACAATCTCGCCGCCCATACAAGTGAAGCGTCGTACAGCCTGCAGCTCCATTCCGTACAGCAGATCTTCTGCCGTACAGCCCGTCGCCAGACTGTATGGTTCGTTGTCGCCAGCCGTACACCTGCGTCTATCGTACTGCTCCTGCGTCATTTTCGTCGTCAGTCCATTAGGCGTCTGTATTGTTCCGTACAACCTTAGTACCTTCCATACTTTCTGCGTGCAGCCCATCTGTACAGGTGTTGTACCGACCGTACATGTCCGTACATTTCGTACAACCTGCAGCAGAGAGCTCGTCCGTATAGTACGGCCATCCGTACCTCTGTCGTACAGTCATCATACAGGCCGTACAGTTGCATTTGGCCTTCTGAGCAGGTTTCATTCCTGCAGGCATTCTTGCAGTTGGTCTTCTGGCAGACATTTCTTTGCAAGAAGCCATTGTTTGGTAGAGCAGTTTTTTGGACAGATTTGAGCATATTATTTGAATTGGGCATTTTGCAAAATTTGGGACTTTGCAGATAATTTCAAGCTCGAAATTTGGGGCTTTCAATTCTGCAATACAATTTCTTGAAGAAATTTGGGGATTTCTAATTACACTGCAATTTCGCTGTGAAATTTGGGGCTTTTGCAGATAGAGAGCAATTTGTGCAACATTTGGGGCTTTCAGACCATTTGCCCCTTTCTGGTTGCAATTTCAAGCCACAAATTGGGACCTTTTTGTTGGGAGAGCAATTTTGGAGTTTTCAGTTCATACTACCTTTCTTGAAGTGTTTTGCAGCACTTTTGGCAGATTCTGGAGAGTTTTTGATGCTTGGACAGATTCTTGACAGTGCAAGTACAGAAATCTGAGTTGCATTTACAGCCAGTACTTGGCTGTGTTTTTTGGGAGTTGTGCATTTCATTCCCAGTAAGGGAATTCACAGGAAGACAAGTTGGATGGTACCAACTACTCCCTTTGGAGTTTTATGGTACGCAATATTCTGATTTCTCGCAATTTATGGGATTATGTGAATGGGGGTGAGATCCGACCAGCAGGTATGGCACCTAATACCCCTCCTCAGTAAGGAGGTGGAAGAGCTCGTGCACAGGGTGCAGCTGCAGGGTGCAGCTGCAGAACAAGTTGTTGGTGCAGCTATAGCCACTACTCCAGAGCAGAAGAGATGGGATTCACGGGATGCCTTAGCTTTGTCATGCATCTCTCTTTCAGTGAAAAGATTTATCATTCCGCATATCCGATCGTGTAAGACCTCGAAGGCAGCATGGGATATCTTAGAAAGCATGTATGCAGCCCGGAATGATGCAAGGGTATCTTTCTTGAAAAGAGAGTTAAGTAATACACATATGGAAGAGGGTGACTCCATGTCAGTCCACCTCACAAAGCTATAGGATCTCAGAGAGCAATTATTGAACATAGATGAGATTATTCCTGATTCAGAGATGATTACTACCACTTTGAATTCTCTTCGTGAGTCTTATCTCAGCTTTCATACCTCGTTGAACTTATCATTGAGGGGGGGTGCAAATCCTCTCACTTTTCATGAGTTGATAGGACTTCTACTTCAGAAAAAGCAGACCAGGAAAAACTTGGCTTCACGTGTAGGTGAACAAGCTATGCTCTCAAAGTTTAAGTCAAAAAGAAAGGGACAGGCAAAGACATCAGTAAATCAGCCTTCCAGTGGGTCAGGACAGCCTTCACAAAAGGCTAAAAATGATGCAAGTAAGCCTAGGAAGAAGGGTTTTTGTCATTACTGCAAAAAGCTAGGTCATCACATTGCAGAATGCAAGAAAAGGCTTGCAAAAGAGAAGAAAAACAGCTCCGGTATGGCTGTTTCAGATTCAGCTCCTCATGCATGTGACAGTGGGGATGCTACAGCCAACTTTGTTGGACAGGATTATGCCTTTTTATCTTGCATTTCAGATTCTAGGCTGGCTGCTCCAGATGCTCGGGATAGTACAGCCACTTGTAATGATGATACATATGCATTTTTGACTTGCAGTTATGACTCTTCTACGGATGCATCTGCTTTCAATGTCAATGAAACACTGAACACTTGGTATTTTGACAGCGGTGCATCCAAGCATATCACTTTTAGGAAGTGTCTTTTTACTTCCTTGCATCCACCTCCCGTTGGTAAGAAAGTCACTTGTGCCAATAACTCGTCATATTCAGTACGTGGCACAGGAGAAGTTGAGCTTACTGCCATTGATGGCTCAGTTTTCAGACTTTCAGATGTCTTATATGTGCCTGGTATCACCAAGAATCTTCTTTCAGTGTCCACTCTTAACAGAGCTGGATTTCAGGTCATCTTTGAGGATGACAAATGTGCTGTCCGAGACAGGGAAAATGATTATGCCTTAAGATTATTTGGTACTCTGCTGCGTGGGCTTTTTCAGCTTGATCTTTTTGAGAAAAGAGCAGCCCATGCTCTTGCAATTTCTACTCCTACTGCTGCCATGCAAAATGCAGAATTATGGCATGTCCGATATGGCCACATGCATTACAACAGCTTGATGACACTTCAGAAGCACTCTATGGTTGATGCATTGCCACCTCTTGAGATACCTCCTCCACATGCCTGTGAAGGGTGCATTTTAGGCAAGATGCATAGATTCCCCTTCAAAAAGGATGGTTCAGTTAAAGCTGTCCGCAAATTACAGCTTATACACAGTGATGTCTGTGGTCCCATGAGGACTCCATCATTGGGTGGTCATCTCTACTTCGTTACCTTTATTGATGATTACTCCAATTTCACTTGGGTCTTTGGGCTGAAGCGCAAATCAGAAGTGTTCATGGTGTTTAAACACTTTTCAGCCATGGTTGAAAATGAAACCGGACTCAAGATATAGACATTGCGCACAGATAGAGGTGGGGAATACTTGTCTGCAGATTTTGATGCTTTTCTGAAAGGCAAGGGTATTGTGCATCAGCTCACAGTGAGGCTGACCCCTCAGCAAAATGGCAAAGCTGAGAGGAAAAATAGAACTCTTATGGAGATGGACAGATGTATGCTGAAAAGCAAACACATTCCTCACAAATTCTGGTCTGAAGGTTTGATGTGTGCCAACTACATTTTAAATCGGGCTCCCACTAAGGCTTTGAAAACAAAAACTCCCTATGAGTTCTGGAATGGGAAAAAGCCTTCAGTGGATCATTTCCGAGTCTTCGGATGCCTTGCATATGCTCATGTGCCAGTTGAATTTAGGCACAAGTTGTCAGATAAGGCAATTAAGTGCATATTTGTTGGGTACAGTGCAGAAAGCAAGGGGTACCGTCTCTACAATCCTGCTACACGCAAGATCATTGTCAGTAGAGATGTGATATTTGCAGAAAATTCAGCTCACACTCAGGTTGAATTTCATATGCCTTCTTCTTCAGAGGATGTTTTTGAGGGGTTGCTACCCGGTTCCCCTGCTGATATTTCTGATGCAAATCAGAATTTACAGCCACCTCCCGATGCTTTAGTTCAGCCACAGGATGTCTTGCCACCTCCACAGGCAGTGGAACAGGTGGTGCAGCAAGAAATTGCAGACATATATGCAGCAAAAACAATCCCAAACTGGCTGTTACAAACTCTCAGGGAGAGTAAGATTGATGCTTCATTACCTGGCAGGACTCGCAGTGCAGCAAGGCACATGGAAGGTGCTAATTCAGTGGAATCAGCATATGCAGGTACTCTTCTTGATGAGGAGTTTGCAACATTCGAAGAAGCAAAGGACAATGTGCATTGGATGAATGCCATGCACGATGAGTTGCAGTCCATTAAAAAAAACAGGCTTGGGATGTTGTAGACTTGCCACCAGGTAAACATGCCATTGGCACACGATGGGTTTTCAAGGTCAAACGGAAGCCAGATGGCTCCATTGACAGATACAAGGCAAGGCTGGTCGCTAAAGGCTATGCTCAGAAAAAGGGCATAGATTATGAGGAGACTTTTGCTCCTACATCCCGGATGACCACCATCCGATCTGTTATTGCAATGGCTGCACATTTTGAGTGGAATGTTCATCAGTTGGACATAAAAACAGCCTTCTTAAATGGAGACTTGCTGGAAGTGGTGTATGTCAAACAACCTCCAAGCTTTGAGATTATAGCAAATGCACTTCAAGTATGCAAGCTAAACAAAGCTTTGTATGGGCTGAAACAGGCCCCTCGTGCATGGTATGCCAAGATTCATGCCTTTTTGACCAGCAAGGGGCTGCACAATAGTCCTACTGAGAGCACCCTCTACATCAAGATGGATGGGGGGGAAATTTTAGTCATCCTTCTTTATGTCGATGACTTACTGCTCACAAGGTCCAATGAAGATAAAATTGCAGATTTCAAAGCTGATTTGCAGACCACCTTTGACATGTCAGATTTGGGGCTGCTTCACTTTTATTTGGGGATCCAGTTCTCTCAGGAGAGACGTGGCACTGTTATGTCTCAGTCCAAGTATGTGCAGAAACTCTTGGACAGATTTAACATGCATGATTGTAAGCCCATAGCCACTCCCATGGAGCCGGGGCTGAAACTCACAATGCATGATGCAGGAGAATCAGTTGATGCCACATCTTACAGTCAGGCTGTTGGATGCCTCATATATCTCTGCAACACTAGACCTGATATTCAGTTTGCAGTATCTCAGGTGAGCAGGTATATGCACAGCCCAAAAACTATGCATTGGCAGGCAATTAAGCGCATCTTCCGTTATTTGCAGGGCACGAAGTCTTTTGGCTTGTTATTTCCCAGGGGGGGTGACTTGCAGATGCATGCCTACAGTGATTCAGAATGGGCTGGTGATTATGACACTAGGCAGTCCACTAGTGGCAATTGTTTCTTTTTGGGTAAATCTTGCATTTCCTGGCTGAGCAAGAAACAATCTACAGTGGCTACCTCATCATGTGAAGCTGAGTACAGGGCAGCTTTCACAGCAACAGTTGAATGTGTGTGGCTGCGACGTCTATTTGCTGATCTTCATCTATCATTTGGGGGTCCTTCTCCAATTCTCACTGATAGTCAGAGTGTCATTGCAGTGGCAAAGAATCCAGTGTTCATGCTCGCACGAAGCACATTGAGGTTCACTATCACTACGTCAGAGAGAAGTTGCATGCAGGAGAGGTCAATATGATCTTTGTGTCGAGACATGACAACGTTGCAGATATTTTCACCAAAGCACTACCACGTGAAAAGTTTGAGGCATTTCGCAGTGCCCTGAACTTATATCCATTTGGTGATTGATCAGCCTTGTACATTACATTGGCACTGCAGGGGGGTGTTAGAATTATAGATATAATTCAGCAGTGACCAATGTAATTTAATAAGCTAGTTAGGGGCACTTTTTCCTCTTTAAGAGGTTTTTCCCCCTAACCGCAGTTAGTTCACTAGCTATGGTTAGTGACTACTAAGGTTTTGTCACTAGGACAAAACCTTATCTTTCACTCTTTCAGTTGTACTCTTACACTCTTCTATTGCAACTCAGCTCTCAACCTCACTCTCTCTTGCTCTCTCTCTCTCTCTCCCCAAACTCTCACGTGGCATAGGTCAGCCCCAAAGAGACTAGCCAACGATCTCCATGGATGAGGGCCTCACCCCACTATAGGTTGAAGAGAGGAGCTCCCTATTGCAGCAACGGGATCATGTCCGCAAGGAGGGAAAGTAAGTAGTAGTACAAGATGGACGACTTCCTACAAGCCCCCATCAGACATCCACCCCCCGTCCCACATTCCAGGTTTCTTTGGATCCGGATGCGACACGTGGACCGCCGCGATCTATTTGTCGCATTATGCTACTTCCCTTTCGAGACATCCCACTTTGCTAGAGATATTCGAGATGAGGCTGAGACATCTCCATTTGCAGCCCTATATTAGTCCACTGTTGACTTCTCAAGCCGCGGAGAAGTCCTCCTAGTTGGAGACTTTAACGCGAGGATAGGGGCCGGTCAGGCACTACTCCTCGACTTCAGGGATGATTCCATTCTACTGCCAGACATTGACCTTGAGGATGCAGGTATACTACGGGCTTCGGTTGACAGATGAGATCTCATTATTTATAATGGTCTTGATAGATAGCCCATCTTAGGTGGTCTCACGTGCTTTCCACATGGGGGAGGTTCTAGCGTTGTTGATTACATCATGGATCCCCTGCCTTTACATCTCACATCACTGATTTTACTATAGCACCTCTTCCTCCAGGGGCTGATCATACCTAGGGCCTTGTTGTGGGTGTGCCCGCCCCCTTGAGGATAGAGAGGTCCTTCCAGGCCCACGTGTTAGGCCCATGTGCAGGCGCATTGTTTCCAGGAAGCGGACAGGCTCTCTAGGTCAGCCTATGTGCTGCATGGCAGCTCTTGGAGGCGCCTAGGGTTGTGGGTCAGATCCCTGCTGATCAGGTCACCTCTAGGTTCAATTGTGTGCTGTGTGAGCAGCCCCTAAAGGTGTCCTCTGCTGCGCACTATGGAGAGCAGTGTGGAGGCCTGCTGAGTGTAGGGGAGGGCGGCCCCTTTATAGGGTTGTATGGAGCAGCAGGTGGTCGGCCACCCAGGGCTGCTGCTGGCCGAGCCTTGAGGGGGTCGGCCTCCTTGGAGGCCGAGTCAGTTTGTAGGGCAGTGAGTCGGCCAGCATGTTGCAGCCGAGTGGAGGAGGGTGAGGGGCTATACAGGCCTCCCCTCAATCCTTGTTTTGCATCTCATTGTGGCTCTGTCACCAGAAAACGCGTTTCGGGCAGTAGAAACGTGAAGAAATTTTTCTGCCCGAAACGTTTCTAAGAAACGTGCGAAACGTGAAAGTTTTTTTGAAAATTTTTCAATAAAAAATACACTATTTTTATTATTTACATAAAATACACTAATTTTACACGTTTCTAGACGAAACGTCTGTCAAAATCTCGAAACGTGTTTCTAGAAACGTTTCTTGTGACACTGCATGATTGTGGATTAGTGTTGAGCATCTATAGCAAAGGTTTTCCCCCAGTAGTTGGTGGGGTTTTGGCCTGAGATCACTTGTAGTTTCTCTCATCTTTTTGTCCTTTCTTGTTTGGTGTGTGTGAGGTTGGCTCTCTCTCTCTTCACTCCCATTCATCTCCATTGCACTTCTCACAACTTTGCCTGCATAGTCCTTCGAAATGATTGTAATAATCATTGTCTATGGGACTGCAGGCATGCAAGAGCCATTTGGATGGGAATTGCCAGGGTCCTCAGTACTTTTCTCCTTCTCGTTTCTTCATGACGTGGGGATCAGTGGCTTGGCTCTCCCTATTAGGGCCTCAGATCTTCTTTGAGTGGCAGGATGCTTCTTGGGCCATTTCTATTCGACGTCACCTAGTCAAAACTTGCTCTTTGGAGGATATGCCTATCTCCCACTATAGACCAGTACATGTTGATGGGGATACCGCTTGGGAGATACTGGCTAGCATCACTGCTTGGCAGATTTGGAGGCCAGTTGCACAGAGTCCTTAGATGGATCTCAGGTCCATCCCTCTCACACCTTGGCCAATATTTGGGCTGACACCATTCACACATTGATGGCCAGTTGGGCGAGCATGCAGGGATCTTCCCGGGCAGCCGCAGCCAAGAGGGTTATATTCCTTAGGGAATGGAGGGGTTCCCTCTTTTTCTTAGAGACTACAACAAGGTTGCGGTGGCACTTTCAGACTCAACCTTGGTTTCTTTCCAACTTATTTTGAGTGTTATGTCCCTATTTTAGGGGCGTTTCCTCATGTACAACATGATGTATTTCCACTGTGAGCTCGTTCATGTGGGTATTTTTGATACTTAGTACAAGTCTTGTTCAAGGAAAAAAAAAAGTGATTGTAAATTGTCCTTTTGCCTTGTTTCATAAAACGCTCCAATAGTCTTTCTTATGCCCTTGTTAGAGCAAGGGGGGGTGTTTTCGTGGTAGAATGATATAGGTTGCCCTGAGTGGTCAAGCTCTCATATCAGGCTTGACTGTTGAGTTCTAGGTGTTGGCATCATTGTGTTCTTTTGTGTCACATGATTGCAGCCTTGAGCCCAAATCACCATGACTGTTGATGCCTTTTCTCAAGACACTACACCTTTGCTCCGAAGGGGGTTTTGTTGGGATTCAAGCCTCTTGTATGTATATCCACCCTTAAGTGTGGATGGGCTATGTGCCACGATCTTGTGTGTGTGTATCCTATGGGTCAAAGAATAAGGCCCTAAGCCTATATAGAATGTACTCAATTATGGAATACAATGAAGCATTTTGTTTGGTTTATCATTCTTCTTTTAACCATGTAATCTAGCAAGAGGCAACGAAGATCATGGTGGGGCTAAGGCAACACAGGGCATAAAAGTAGCTAGGAAAGGGGTGAGGCGATTGAGCTGCCACACGGGGGGCGGGGGAGGAAGCGGTGAGGGTGGTGCTAGCTGTCACTCAGGAGGGAAGCCTTGTAGGTAGGGAGGGAGCAGGGATTCGGATCTGCAGCAAGAGGGGGAGAGGGGGTTGTAGTAGGAGAAGAGGAGAGGAAGCAATCAGGTTGGATGTTGGGAGGACATACCCCCCCCAAAAAACGTACTGTAAGTTCATGATGTACAATAGAACTTTCACCATTTGCATGTAAAGCTTTCCCATAAGATTGGACTTTTCTTGGTACAAGCCTGCTTGATTTAGTTAAAATGCATTATTCATATGTAACTTTCTAAAGTGTATTTGATGAAGTTAGTCTTATAAGTGTGATGTGAACACTAGTGAACAATAAAGAAACCTAGAAAAATTGTGTGAGTGATAGAAAGATTACTTGTTTGTGAAAGAGTGCTTATATGAGGGGTTTTACTCATTGAAGGGACGACCTTGTTCTTCTTTTTTAAACTCAGGTATACATCTATTCTAGTGGTAGCAGAGAAGCTCAAAGGCTTATTTTTGGAAATACTCAGTTTGGTGATTTGCGTCCATTCCTTTGTGGCTATTTCGACACTACGATTGGGTAATCTGTCGGACTTTGTGAGCATTTTCTGGAGATGAAGAGCAAAAATCAATTCTGTGGCTCTTTCTACACAAATAATGGCATGCATGCATACATAGGCACATGCACATTCCCCAATTGCAAGCTCACACACACACACCACATACATGAATGTAGGCACTAGTGCACATGTGAGGTGAATATGTGCATGTACTCACACAAGATGCTCATGCTTGAAGTTTCCTTTTTATGCACATTCACATACATTTCCATTTATCTTGTTATGTTAGGATTTAAATAAAAAATTGTATTTCCACGCTTTTATTGTATTAATAGTTTATGGATCAATAAATCTTTCTTCCTTTTTGGGCAGCTAAGATCATTATTGCAGTTCACTCTCTGGTTTAAGCTGTTGGATCCAAATAAACCTAGAATGCTTTTAATTAGTCAGGTGGCCACACTGTTTTTGGGGTGGAATAAAACTCCACATTAGAGACAAAGTAGAGAGTGACGGCTCTCAAGCTAGAGCATAGGTGAGGTTCAGCTGTATGTATTCTACATAGATACTTACATGATGGCAAGGTAGAGTAAACTTTTAAAATATCTTTGAAGCGATTTTGAAACGATACTAATCAAATGATTGTATGATTACACACTCTAGTAATGACGTGGAGCCATGGCTTTATAGAAGAGCGGAAGAGATAGCTACTTTCTTAAACTACTCGCACTTCAGGGTTGCTCCCTCTCACAAACCTCGTATGGCATCATCATTAGCACGATCTCACCTATCATTGCCTATTTTTGGGTGGGGCTATAATTAGCAGCAAATTTGATCATGAACCAAAGATTACAATGATAACATAGGTTTGAAACATCTCAGAAAAACCTCATGTACCTAAAGTACCATGGTTGCACAAATTCGTCCCTAAAGGGATATGCTGAGCACAAAGAAACAAGGGTCATGTAACTATCCCCCTTGACATTGTCTCCGCTACTATGAGGAAAATCAGATGCAAAATCTAGCAAGCCCACCTGTCTATCTCCTATGCGTGCATGGAGGTCACCAAGGAGGAGGGTATCTCCCCGCCTGGAGAACTCCTTGATGTCATCATAGATCGTTTCATATGGGCTGTGCCCCTCTATAGTGACCTCATGTGGATAGGATGCTGTATCTTGGGGGAAATAGCACACGGCAATGAAGATCGGTCATGTATCTGGATTCTATAGATGGACTTGTATCAACATATCTCGCGCATGCTCCTCTCTCCATACCACAGATATGAGTGGTCTCAACTGATCTGAAAAGGACAGCTACATCCCGGAAGCCCCTGATCCCACTCTCTCTCCTCATCTCCCTCTTATGGGCTGACTCCCAAGGATACCTTGTCACTGTGGGCAGCCCTCTCTCTGGGCTCTCATGTGTCTCAGTATAGAAAATCATGTCTTTGGCGATCACTGCCATTTTCAATCTATTTTGTGCACTCATCTCGTGGCCCTGTGCTGTCCATCTCCCCATCTTCCTTCTCTTCTTTGTCTACTCTCTCTCTCTCTAATAATCACTTTACCATCCCTATAGGCATCCCATTTCCCTGCTTCTCTTGCTGCCATCACGCGTACCATTCCCTCCCTCTGGTGCTTACTGTAAGAGAGTGAGCTCGTCATCCAAGTATATCCTAGTCCCTCATTATCATGAGGATAGACCTGTCCATTGCGGTCCGGAGTGTCATCACTAGTGGGCTCGTTGGTGTCTCCGCCTTGCCCACTCTCCACCCACTCTCCAAGCTGCCTCACATGTGAGATTGACACCCATCTTAGTGAACAAAAATTTGGCATCTCCATTGGAGTGTCTCCCACTGTTAGTCCTGAATTTAAATATGACTTTTGTGCAGGAACAAGAGAGAAGCACGCAGTTACAAAGAGATTTATCTTTCTATTGGAGTAGATCAACCATCCCAGATAGTGTTTGCTACTGATGTTCTGCAAGAGGCAATTGCAGCAAAGCAGGCTGGTATGTTTTTGTTTTTCTTCTTCACACTTGAGCCAAGGCATTTTAAGAGATAGGATCATTTTATGCTTCTTTCCAGGTTTTTTGAAATGATTACTGGCTATCTTTTTGGATATCTCTATAAGCTTTTTTGCTGAATTTTTAGCGTTTTGGGTGTCAGGTTTGCAGGCTATCATAGTTGTACGTCCTGGGAATGCTCCATTGCCTCCTGATCATGGTTTTCCAACAATCACATCATTGCTTGACATCTGAAACTTCTTCCAAGTGTATGAGGAAGTTGGTCTTTGATATGGAGAAATCAATTTGCTATCGCAACATTTGATGTTGGTACTGTTGGTATTTGACATTCCCAACCATACATTCAAGTGACAGTGAAACGTGTTTCAGAGCCTTGAGAACCATGTTTCAAACTCCAAACATTTTGCCCGGGTGGTGGAGGGGAGGGAAACATGATAATTTGAAGCTCACAAATGCACATATATACATACATTATGTCGATTATTGATATCATACATACACTCAAGTATATGAAACTCCATAAGTTTGAGAGAGAGAAAGGGGGAATTCCAAAGATGATTTTTTGAATATCCTAAACAATATACACATATATGAATGTCAAGTTTTACCTTTGTACACACTTTTTTTGGGTGAAAATGATGATGCTTTATATTACATACTAGCTTCCCCGAAATGGGAGCTCAAAAGTACATGAGCTGAAAATCTCAGTATATCCAAATATACATTGTAGTCTATGTAATGAGTCTGCAGACAATCAAAAAAAGATTGCTGCAGAATACATATGAAAGAGGAAAAATGGAAAAAGTAGGATTACCAAACTCTCCTTCCATAGAGTCCAAAATGCCTAGTCACGAACCCAAAAGAAAAAATAAATCAAAGCCCTGTCTACATGGGTGGATCCTAAAATGCCAGAAATGTTTGCCAAAGATAGCAGTAGAAACTCTAGCTCTCAAACCTGTCAAAGAAGACTTGAAAAATATCAGGTTTGTGGACAATGCCAAAGGAGATGAGGCAGATATTCCAGTGGAGCAAAACATCTGTGACAAACAACAAGAGCAATGTGTCTGCGTGCTAAGAGTTGTCCTGATGGAAAATCCCCAAGCATCTTCCGTCATTAAAAACCCTGTTGTCGAAGAGGAACTTCTGCCGCAATCTCTTCCTCTACCTCTTTACTTGGTAACTCATGTGCCAGAGTTGATTTGCCTTATCAAAAACCCCAGGTAACTTCTTTGTACGATTAACTCATGTGCCAGAGGCAAAAGAACTTTATACAAAGAAGATACCGTAATATGAGATAATCTCAAAGGATGGGCCGATGAACCTAGGGAACAAAGAATCTAGTCTTGAAGCCTGTCCTGGAGCTTAACTGGAGGTACCGCTTCAAAGGGGTTGAAGCATTTTGCCATAGAGGGTGATAATGCATCCCTAAACTATATTTGATGATAGCCAAAGGAAAAGATATGATGGTATCATCATCATGAATCGCATCTGCCACAGAGCGGATGCTGTTGAAACTAATAAAGTAGGAACATTTGGGTTCCTGTAAGGCCAACGAAGGATCAAAGGCCTTCGACCAATGTATATACACTTTCAACCCTTAAAGAATTTCCTTGTAAAGGCCATGCCATTCCAAGTATAAAGGATATGCTTCTAATCAAAAAACATGTCAAAGACCAAAGGACAACCTTTAATCTTGCCATCAATATTGCCAAGTAGAAAATCCCACTAAGTGGGTTGCCGATAACCAAAAGCAGATGTGGTGATGTGCAGAAGCAAATAGCGCATCATGGCAGTCTAAGATTGATCACCTTGCAAAAATTGCAGCATCATTTTGCATTTGTGCGCAAGGATATGCAAGTGAATATTGAGAATATTTAAATTTCCATGCATCTATGGCAAACAGAGACATTGCACCAAAAGCAATGGAACACCAAAAAGTTTCTCTAATGGTTGACACAAAGCCATTCCAAACATGATCAAAGGCAAGTAAGACTGAATGTATACCACCAAAATATATTTCACTGTTCTTAGGCGAACATGCAACGGCTAAGTTGCCGGTTTTCAGTATTCCAAATTTTCCTTCAATTTTGCAAGCACCCAGCCAATTTGTTAATGATGAGTAATCGTCGATCCCAAAGGATAGCCCAGATGACGAACTATCTGAGTAGGTAGAACAATTTCCCTCCACCATAAAAGACTATGCCAATCTTTAGAATGCAATGGCAAGAGCTTGGATTTTTAAAAATTCACATGTAGACCAATAGCTAGGCCATGCATAAGGGAAGAAAGATCTCTCTCAATATTCTTTGGAGTAGAAAGAGAATCAGCAGTATATGCTTAAGCAACCATAGTGCAACTTTCATGAATTTCCAATCCATGCAACATGTCTATAGCCACAAGATGATCCATGTATTGAAGCATTGGATGAGTGGTGATCGCATACAATAATGCACTAAACGGACATCCCTGGCGAATCGAACAGGCGAATCGAACAATGGAGAATTCGACTTTCAAAAAATCCCTATACAAAATACAAGCAACTTTATTGTCATTGTACAACCAGTAAATAACATGTTGCAAAAACCCAAAGCTTGCATGGTCTGAAAAATGAACTCCCATTGAATTGTGTCAAAAGCTTTGGCAATATCAGTTTGCAGCAGCAAGAGCACATCTTGCTTCGTGTATTTGGCATATTCTATCCCAACATAGGCATTTGCAACATTATCAATGATGTGCTTGCGATGAACGAAACCTTGGAGGCCCCATCATGTAAATATCCTTTGATGCGATCTACCACCATTTTGGCTATGATCTTATAAAATACTGGAATACGAGTAATAGGTCTCCAATCAGCCAAGGATTCATATATCTGCTTCTTTGGAAGAAGCTGAACAAGTCCTTTCTTTCATGAATTCGGCATTTGTTGGTTTTGGCAAAGTACAATTGATCATTTGTAGCAAAGTAGACCTGAGGATATCCCAATATGCAAGAAAAAGTTCAGCCTTAAGACCATCCCATCTTGGAGACTTCCATCTACTACATGATTTCATTGCATCAGATAAATACCTTTCAGTAAAAGGTTTCTCTAGCTCCAAAGCCTGGTAGGAGAAACAATAGGAGAGACATGCTGTAAAGGTGATGGCGTGAAACTTCTCGTAAAGGGAGATCCGCATTCCCAAATTGTCATGGCACAAGTAGTAGCAAGCTATGATTGAGAGATAGTCCAACAACCACTGCAAGCAGTCATTCATGATTATGGCAAAAAATACATGAAGACATTGAGGGACACGATTGCTCAGGCCAAGACACTCAATCATGAATGAGCCTAGCCATTTCGACCTTTGTCCTTATGTCTTTATGCTAGGCTAAGCATTGTCTACAATGTAATGATCATAGGAATATCACTAAATGGGAGACAAAAGCAAGACAAAGGGCTTTTTTGGATAAAGGTTGTTCATCAAAACAAATTTTCAAAAGCTTGCATTCCAAGAGGCTTTCCACAAGTATTTGCCGAGTGAAATAGAAGGCATCAAAGAAGAAGCATTGCCATTTGAGACAATGGGAGCTTTCCCCTTATCCTGGCTTGCACTGATAGGCTTGCTAGACTTAATTTTAGCCAGTGAGGAGCCACCAAGATTCTTAGGTTGCATTTGAGCAAGCATAGCATCCATAGGCATTTGGTGTAAAACCAACGAACATTGGGAGGCGGTGTGCCCAAACTTTTTACATTCAAAGCAAGCTCCTACAAATATCCCCATTTGAGCTTATAAAATGCACTTCCCATAGCAACATGATTCATTGTAACAGAATAAAATCTATCAGTATCCCATAGGATGAAAAATCTCTTTGAATTCCCATTTGGCCTAGGTGGACAAACCACCTTTCCCAAAGAAGCAAAATTTTTTGGCAAAAGTGAAGCCAAGCATTGAGGGAAATCAATCATCTCCACCCACACCAAACAATGATGTCTAATCAATGCCTGATAATCCCTGGTGGGCGACCATGGCAGAACATGAACCATCTATTGCCCATAAAAAGGTGGAGAATGTTTAAGGAGCATCTGTTTATGCTGTTCATCAACCATAATAACTTCCATAAATCCCTGGGGGGCTGCATAGTATACTTTACGAACAAAACAACCACCTAGTGTTCTGGTCAACCAGTTACCCACATTTGATGCAACCGGCATACGACCTGGGAAAAAGATAATGACACCATGCTTCGTATTTGAGCACGGGATCTACTATATCATCAACCTCCACCATAATCCCAAATGTGGGTGCGGAATCTTTCCAATCCTTGCAGGGATCTTCAAAACCCTCATGCATGACATCAAAAACCAACTGTTCCTCAAGTGAGGCATGCATAGGGTCATCCTAACCCGATTCCTTCTTTTGTTTCTTGTGAGAGTAAATCTTCATTCAAGCCATGTAATAGAAATGAGGTAAAACAAAGGCGAAGACAAAAAGACATGCCTATAAACAAAGAAGTGACACAGAGGGCATAAATGGATGGGAGAACAAAGAGAGAAAAGGTACGGACAGTAAAAGAAGCTGAACCACATAGTAGATAGTGAGAGAAGAAAGGGAAAGTGAAAGAAGAGTAGGCATTGACGAAGACGTGCAGCACTCCCAAAAATGACAGGCAATAGCTATGAAATACAGAGACCCAAAAACAAGGAGCTGATTGGAAAATGGGACCAAAGACACGCTTGTAGAAGGGGCACGGGGCTTTGGATGTGCCATGTCAGCCATAATTCTGGAGCCGTGGTGTGTGATTATGGTTAGGCAGGAAACTAGAGGGCTTGATGGTGCTTGCATACTGTGAGGCCTAGAGGGTTTGGGTCTAGGGTCATGCCTAGGCCTAGACATTGGGCTAGAAAGGTAAGGTCCCTTGTGGGACACATGGCACCAAGGCAGGAGGCCACTCTGCAAGCATTAGGCTAGGGGGAGGTTTCCAAAGAGAGATCTCCGTGGTGATGAAAAAAGAAATAAGACTCACGAGGTATGAGATCTCTGGAAACCATGGATGGGAGGCAATTAGCAGGAAAGTCATGTATCGTGTGGAAGAAGTCATAACAGGACAGGCCACCAAGGAGATCACGAATCTGATTCAGAGCTTCAGGGAGGGCACAGCAGGATCTGTAGAGTTGGCACGTGCTCCAAGGAAGGCACGAGACTTGGGACGGGGCTCCAGAGGGGGCAAAAAACCCTAAACAGGCCCGCAATAGCAAGAAGATGCCATAGCTCAACAACCAGCAGCTCGACCACACACACACACAGACACACACAAATTTTTTTTTTTTAGTGAAAGCTTTGATTGATTATATTATAAGAATAGTCACCTTAGAAAAGAGGCGCTAGAAAACACATCAACTGAAGATCTCAGTATAAGTCAAATATACATCCTGATCTATCTGGTGAGTCTACAAGCTATCAAAGAAAGACTGCATAGAACGCTTAAAGAAAGCAAACAAAGAAAATTTGGAATCATTAAAGACTTTACAATTGCAGTCTGTCCATAAAGTCCAAAGTGCCCCATAGCGAGCCCAAACAAAGAAAAGATGAAACTCTAGTCATGGATGAAAACCAAAGAGCCAGAAAAGTTTCCCAAAGAGAAGAGTCGAGAATCGCGCTCGTAGCTTCTATCGAAGAGAATCCAGAAACTACCGAGAAGACGGGCAATGCCAGAATAAATGAGGCATAGTCTCCTGAGAAATTAGACATTGATGACATAAAGCAGGAGCAATGTGCCTATGGGCCAACAACTGTCCAGAGCATTAGCCATATAAAAATTGTTGCTGAAGTGGAACCTTGTATGCCCAAAGTTCCCGCAGTCTTTTTCTCCATCACTTAGCTAGCCGATGCATTCGCCAAAGAGAATTACCCCTTTTTAAAACTCAGGGTTGAGGCAAAAGGATTTTGTATAATGCAAGCACAGTAATTTAAGATAGCCTCAAACGACGAGAGGAAATAGAACTTGAGATGCCTCAAAACATGGGCATCATTGCATATTAGCAAGACAATCTGCAAATATCTCTCTTCTACTGGAACTCCAAAATCCCAACCAATGGACGTAAAATGGGGAGTCAACCCTTACAATTGATGTGCAAATAAAACCTTAGGAAAGAAACCATAGCAAATAAAGCCACGTGGCAACAATTATGTGGATTTGTAAAGAAATCTCAAACAAAGATGAGAAAATCGACTTAGAGAATCCAAACTCGAAGAATTCTTCACGGAATTGTCAAAAAATTCACAAATGACAGTTCTGGCCCATCCCTGATCCATTGGAATAGATCCAAAAATGGTAGCCTGAGCAAGCAGGTCTGAACTACAGGCATCTAGACTTACAAAGAGCTCTAAATTTCAAAATGGTAGCTTCTAATGGATTTTTCTTGCTCTTGCTCCTCCTCTCAGGCTCGTTGGAAGCTGAATGGAAGCTTTGAATTTTGCTTGAGTCGTGAGCTCTCAAAGTGTTCAGACATAGAAGAACGCAGTGGGTTCACAAGACAAGCTTTTGAGCTCACAAGATGACTCAGAGAGTCCAAAAACAGGGAATGGCAGCACCCACATGAGATGATTAAAGAAGAAATCGGCTCACTCAGGCTCAAAAATCGACACTCACAGAGGAAGAACAAAAAATGAAAATTTCTCCAAAACTACTCATAAACCTTTGGAAAACTACACAGAGCTTTTGCCAAACTACTCAAAGCTGTTCTGTAGCTCTTTTGCAGCTCAAACGTGTCCTAGAAAGAAGGCTCTCCTTTATAGCCCTATAGCACTAGAGAAAACTTTTTGCATCTCTCTCTTGAATGACAACTCCACTGGAGTCTCGACAGTCAAGATGACACTCTCTCGCAGCTTCTTCCCAGATCGAATGTCTCAAAGAAAAACTTTCGCAGCTCTGATACCAATTGTGAGCACACAACGAAAACCTATGAGAAGGGAGATAAGTAGCAAAATAGGAGCCGATAGTTTGGTGGGTGCAAGATCACCCTAATCTTCTATATGATTTTGTTTATATGTTTGAGTATATGGACATGTGTATAATTGGGGTTACCTAGGCAAAGGGGCCTTTAACTCAGAATGCAAACAAAATGAAGAATAAGGTGGAAGATACAAAGGTTGAGAAAGTTAATGATCCAATCATTGACACTAAAGTTGAAGGTTGAGGAAATGGTGGAGATGCATTCAGAATCAAAAGCATGTGTAAATGGTACTAGTTCTTTGATTCAAGTCTTCTAAGAAAAAGAACACTTCTTGCAAAAGAGACAATTTCTACCCCCTTTGGGAGGACCACTAATGCAATCAAACTCCTTAAGTATAGGGATCATGTGCTTTATAATGAGTAGTTTTCGTTGGTTACTTGGGTAATTCTATGAAGGATAATTGTAAAACTCCATAATTAATTTAAGGTGTTCCATAAACTCAAATTCATAAGTTAAAATGTAAAGTTTCGATAAGAAGTTAGCACAATCCCTAAAAATAAAGAGTCACCTATGGTTGTGCACAAGTTATCTAAGAAAAATGTACAGATTCAGCCTTTTACATCGTTGTATACTTTGCTTTCTTTGAAATAACACCATACCTTTGTAATTTAAGCCAACTTAATTCGAAATGTAGATTTGAGTTTTTTACTCTTATAACTTTTATCTAGTTTTCTTACCAAAACCTTGAGAGAGAAGCTTTAATATTGAGATTGAGGAGTCGACTGAAACATTATTAACATAAGCTAACTTACAATGTGCTCGATTAACATAATGCCAAAACTCTTATTAATGTGTGCATTAAGTGTTTACCCTTCTAGGTGCTTTTGGAAACTATGAGTATTTAATCTCATCTCTCACCTTCTTGTGCATGATCACCTCCCCTCTGCATCATTACCTTCCTTGCCTTAGCCATGAGCTGCTCACCTCCCAATGCCTCTTTCTCCCTCTCTCGTCCGCATTCTTCTCCCCCATCCCCAAACAATGGTTTTTTGCTATCCTTGCTTCTCTCCCTTTTATGCCTTTGATTTGATTCTTTGGCTCTTTAACTCACAAACAACGCACGACCTCTCTGTCCAAAGGTAGCTCACTTGCAAAATTTTGACCATAGCTATGAGCCTTTAGAGGATGATTGGCCATGTCCCATCTTTTAATGAGGAACATGACATGGCGATGGATCTTTCAATGACATACGATAGAGAGGATGAGGCAACTCTATGCTTGATGCAGGGTTGGAGATGTTTCAGAGCATGCCTCCATAGAGCGCAACAATGAGCAATAATGAATAGGTCTCCCTATTATGTGGTTTAACACCCCTTTGAAGTCTCACCGATTGTTTTTAGCATTCTAAGCATGACGAGCACATGGGTGAGCTTGTTCATGCTATAGCAGCCGGTGCCTTTGCTCTAGCTAAGACATGCTTTCTTATGAATTTGTGACATTTCTGAAAATATGTTCTTATGCTTTCCATTTATATGTAGTTTGGGTTGTCTCATCTTTTTATTTTCATCTTTGAGTTGCAATGTGAAATTCATGAGGCCTCGTTGGCCACATGATAGAAGAGAAGGTTGTAGTAGCTACTTATTTGAGCAGCTGGCTTTGCATTTCATGAGCATCACAGCAAGAAAGATGCAAGGAACTAGAGGGTGAAGATGAAGGAAAGTGCAAACAAACATAAGGCAAGGAATGTGAATAAAGGCCTTTAATCAGGTGGGATTTTGAGGGATTTCAAACAATTCTTGCTATGTAAATCCTTGGGTTTTGATTTAGCATTTCTGAGGTGTTTGTGTCTTTCTGTTTGCACTCATAGTTTCACCACTTGTTGGAATATGCTTTTGTTCTACCATACTTGTGTTGCATTTTGTCATGGTAGATTCTCTTTTCCTGGTGATGGGAGGTAGAAGGAGGGAGTTAGAGATGGAGCACATAGGTGTGTAGTCTAGCGGTGTCTCACGTGTCGTGGGGATCTTGCAAGAATGTCGATGGAGTACTCCTTCAAGCTACTCTGTGTTGAGAGCAATGCATGCAAATGCTGTCCAATAGTGTTACTCTAGCGAGAGGATGTCCATTTCATGAGCAACCGAGAACGATCCAAAGTCTATCACGGAGAGGGTTTAAACAATCCAAGAAAATCTCACTCACATTTCTAAAATGTGAGAGTGCTCTCAACGGAAGCAAGAACGGAAGAAGGAGAGAGAGAGACAGAGAGCCACACAAGTTTGGTGGGTGCAGAACCACCCTAATCTTCTTTTCATTCATTTATATATGTGTTTGAGTATTGTACATAACTGGGGTTAAGGCACAGTGACCTTTAACCCCCACAACCTCCCACTTAAAGGACAATGTGCCTTTAAGGGAGAACAACCAGTGAGCATACTATCCAATGCCCATCAATACACGACAATACTCAAACCGCTGACTAGGTAGACTCTTCGTCAGCATATCTGCAGGGTTATCATCTGTATGAACCTTGACAAGCTCTATGCGCTTGTCCTCAAGTACCTCCCTGATGAAATGATACCTCACCTCAATGTGTTTGGTCTTTGCATGAAAGAACGGATTCCGTGCTAGCTGAATAGCACTCATGGAATCACTATGCAATGTCGGTACACCTGTATGAATCCCCAAATCTCCCACTAGCCGATCAAGCCATATAGCCTCCTTGCAACCCTCTGTGGCTGCAACATACTCAGCCTCTGTGGTAGACAAAGCAACGCACTTCTGTGCGTGAGACATCCACGACACTGCACCACCTGCAAAGGTGAACACATAACCAGAAGTGGATCTCCTACTATCCACATGCCCTGCATAGTCTGAATCTGTGTACCCAACTACACGCATGTCTCCTTTACCAAAGCAAATGCACATCTCCTTGGTACCCTTCATGTACCTCATGATGCACTTAACTGCCTCCCAATGCCTCTTTCCTGGATTAGCCATATACCGGCTAACAACTCCCACTGCAAATGCAATGTCTGGTCTAGTAGCTATCATAGCATACATAAGACTCCCAACTGCTGATGCATAAGGAACCTTGGCCATCATGGCCCTTTCCTCATCTGATTTGGGACTATCTGTATGACTCAGTTTCACATATGGAGGCAATGGAGTACTCACTGCCTTCCCCCCCTCCATATTGAAACGCTGTAATACTTTTGTAACATACTCTTTTTGTGAAAGCCAAAGGAGTTTCCTACTCCGATCACGCGTGATGCGCATACCAAGAATATGACCTGCAAATCCCAAATCCTTCATATCAAAGGCCTCATGCAACTTGGCCTTTAATGCATCTAGCTCATAAGTATTCTTGCTAGCCAATAGCATATCATCCACATATAGTGCCGGGATTACCAGGCTACTATCCTTAGCCCTTTTGGTGTAGAGGCAGTGATCAATTTCACTCCTTCTAAAACCCTGGGACCGAATGAAAGCATCAAACTTCTGATACCATTCTCTAGGTGCTTGCTTAAGACCATAGAGACTCTTCTTTAGCTTGCAAACTAAATGCTCTTTGCCCTTTTCTTCAAAGCCTTCCGGCTGCACCATGTAAATTTCCTCATGCAAATCCCCATGCAAGAAAGCTGTCTTGACATCCATTTGCATAAGCTCCATATCCTCTACTGCCACTAGTCCAAGCATGCATCTAAGTGTGGTCATCTTTACAACCGGAGAGAATATCTCATCAAAGTCCACACCCTTCTCTTGCTTGAACCCTTTAGCAACCAAACGGGCCTTGTACCTAGGCACATCATCACCTGTGACCTTCATTTTGTAGATCCATTTACATGGCAATGCTTTCTTTCCATGTGGCAAAGAAACCAAGTCCCAAGTCTTATTCTTCATAAGTGAACTCATCTCTGATTGCATAGCATACTCCCACTTGCGTTGATCCTCACGCATCATAACCTCTATGTAGCAAGAAGGCTCCCCGCAATCAGTAAGCATCACATAGTCTACCCCTGGAACAAACCTATCAGGCGGTCTAGACACTCTAGATGATCTTCTCAAGGGCATTTCAGCTTGCTGTCCCACTTGCATATCAGCCACATTTGGCTCATCATTTCCACCAATAGATGATCCATCATCTACCCTTGATTGTATACCTGTGGGAGTACTTGGTTGTACCATTTCTTGCACATTTGGTGCATGGACAGCTTGCTGCCTATCAACATATGCAGGTGGATTCACATCCTGGAAAGTGATTCTCCTCATTTCCACATCCCTCATGGGTGCCTTATGCATCTTCTTCTCATTGAAGACCACATCATGGCTGCGTATGATCTTCTTTGCTTCTGGATCCCAGAGACGATAGCCCATCTCTCCACTTTCACCATAACCTAGAAAGATGCATTTCCTAGACTTAGGATCTAGCTTCTTTCGAAGCTCTTTTGGCACATGTGCATATGCCTCACACCCAAATATACGCAAATGAGAGTAAGAGGGCTTCTTGCCACTCCATGCCTCTTCAGGAATACCACCATCCAAACTCTTACTAGGTGATCTATTGATCACATGCACTGCAGTCTTCATTGCCTCAGCCCAAAAACCACCAAAAAGACTTGCATTGGAAAGCATGCATTGCAACCTTTCTTGAATGGTACGATTCATCTTTTCTGCAACTGGATTTTGCTCTGGAGTACGAGGGGATGTGAGCTCCCTCTTAATCCCATGTGTATCACAGAAATGCTGAAAGACATGAGAGAGATACTCTCCACCATTGTCAGTCCGTAGGCATTTAAGCGTTCTAGCTGACTGATTCTCAACCAAGGCCAGCCATTTCTGAAATACCTGGAACACATCACTCTTCCGAGCTATAGCATAAGCCCACACTTTCCTAGTTGCATCATCAATGAATGTCACATAGTATTCAGCCCCGCCTAATGACCGTGTAGGCATGGGACCACATACGTCTGAATGCACCAAATCAAGCATTTCAAACTCTTTCTTTCCCCTTCTTTTATGGGCTGATTTAGTCTGCTTCCCATAGAGACAGTGCTCACAAAATTCAAAATCAGAGAAACTCAAATGCGGTACATAACCCAAACGGCATAAGAGTTTCATTCCATTCTGGCTCATGTGCCCCAACCTGCAATGCCACAAAGAAGTACTTGGCTGCTCGGTTATTGCAACAACATGATCAAATACCCCTGATACATGTAAGGGATACAAAGTCCCACACTTGGCACCCCTAGCCAAAAGCATAGAGCCCTTTTGAATTTTCCAACTTTGAAAGCCAAAAGTGGTGTGAAAACCAACATCATCTAGCTGACCCACTGAAATAAGACTCTTGGTCAACTTAGGCACATGTCTCACATGTTTCAAAACAAATGCAGACCCATTTGCAAAAGAAAACTTTATGTCACCTGCTCCCACTATGTCACATGCATAGTCATTTCCAAGATGCACACAACCTGTCTTTCCACTGTCATAAGTGGAGAACCATTCCCTATGGGGAGTAACATGGAATGAAGCACCAGAATCCAAAATCCAATCCTGGGAATATGCATCATCTGAAGTGGTAAGCAACTCTGTAGATAAACTAGACATGAAGAGAACATCATTGTCACTATCATGTGTGACTGCATTGATCTCCTCGATCTTCACTTTTCCTTTGTTCTCCCTTGGACTCTCTTCCTTTTGATTTGCACCCCAATTTGCATTCTTTTTCTTATCCTTTTGCTCTCTTTTCAGCTTGTAGCAATCCTTTTTCATATGGCCCTTCTTGCCACAATGATAACACTCAATGTTCCGTGCCCTGGATTTGCTACGAGACTTCCCTCTTTCTTGGGACTTCCCCCTGAACTGTGATCTGCCCCTTTGCACATTTAAGGCTGCATCCTGCTTGTTGCCATCCATAGACTTCCGTCTAATCTCCTCGGCCAACAAGCTACCACCAACATCATCAAATTTCAGTACTCCACCAGGTGCAGAGTTACTGACAGCTGTACGAAAGGTATCCCATGAGGATGGCAATGAACATAAGAGAAATATTGTCTTAGTCTCCGCATCAAAATTCATTTTCTGAGCCTGAAGCTGGCTGAAAATAATATTGAATTCATTCAAATGAGAAGCAATGGAGACCCCTTCCTTCATCTGCAGCTCAAACAACCTCTTCATGAGGTAAACTTTATTAGAGGCAGTTTCCTTTTCATAAGTGGCACACAGTTTCTTCCACAAATCTTCCGTAGTCTGCTCATTTACTACTGTGAAATAAACTGACTCTGCAAGATGAAGTCTAATAGTAGACTTTGCTAATGCATCTAACTCATTCCAATCATCCTCAGACATATTTGCAGGCTTAGCTTCAATCCCTGCCAAGTGTTTAATCTGCTTCTTTTGAATAAGCACATCCCTTATCTGTTCTTTCCACAAAGAAAAGTTTGTCCCATCAAACTTTTTAATGCTGAAAAACTCCTTTTCAGGCATGGAAGAGGATGCCATGATGCAAATAAAGCAAAATCCCAAATGCTAGTGCCTGCAAGAGAGAATCACACCAAATACCAGGTGCACCCAAATGTGTATGCCACAATAGAGTGAAATATCACCAAAATTCAAAACTCAAAGCATCTGACTCATGTGCATATACTATGCATCCATATGAGCAAATCTGGCCCAAAAGAAAATGCCAATAAGTGCCAAATGACTCAAGCATAAACACCGTCCACTGGCATATGCATCAATAATATCTCATCCAAGAGAGCATAGCATTATCAGTGCATCACCTGCAATGTGTCAAAGCTGTCCCTCAGCATAAAATAGCATCCATATGCAAAGCGTCCATAAAAAAATAGCATCCCACAAGGCAATTTGGGCCTATCAGCGCATCCAACAAGGACCGCAATGCATCCAAATGGCCTATAAATCATCCATTGCAACCCAATGCATACCATGAATGAGCGCACACTGCTCAAACTGCAACCAGAGTGATCTGCATAAGGTATGCTCAAGAAATCATAGTCCCACGGTAATGAGCGCTACTGAAAATAGAACTTGAGATGCTTCAAAACATGGGCGCCATTGCATAATCGGAATTAGCAAGAAAATCTGCAAATATCTCTCTTCTGCCAGAACTCCAAAATCCCAACCGATGAGTGAGAAATGGGAGTCAATACTTATCCACTGCCATGTGGCATAAATCTAAGGTTTCAAAACCTTAGTATGAAAAATGCATAACAGAGAGACGAAATCGAATACACAGAGATCTATAACTCTGAAAATCCTCCACCGAATCACGCAAGAACTGATAGGTAGGGGTTTTTGGGCGTCCGGAACGCAATGGGACAGACGGTCTTGGAAACCGTGGCCTCAATCACTGGGTCCAACACACGGACTGAAAAACGTTTTTGGAAACAGAGCTATCTGTAAACTCCACCGGAGTGCGAATGATGAGCAACATAGAAGTTTTAGGACCTCCTGAGTCCACCGGAACTGACAGATTTGCAAATGGTTGCTCCAAACTTGAGTTCCAACACCCGGGCAAAAAACGCAGGAACTGACACAGTGAGTCAGAAATCCACTGAAATGATCCCAGATTCAAGAATGAAGGTGTTTCCAAGCTCCTGAAGTAATGTGGACACCAAAAGCAAGCAATAGTTGCCTCTACAAGTCAATACGGAGTCTCTGTCATCGAACGGAACAGGGAAAAGCTCAAAAAACGACTTTTTCTTTGAAAACACTTAACAGGCTCTCAAAACCACTTCGTAAAGCCAAAGTGACTTTTCCAAAGGTTCCTCCAAGGTCTCTGCACACTCGGATGCAAGTAAAGTCACCCACAAAGCTTCCCACAAAGCTTCTCCTTCCTCCCACAGAGCTGCTGAGCTTCCAAGCATTCACGCACGCTCAGCTAGATCACCCGAGCTCTGATACCAGTTGAGAGTGCTCTCAACGGAAGCAAGTACGGAAGAAGGAGAGAGAGAGACAGAGAGCCACACAAGTTTGGTGGGTGCAGAACCACCCTAATCTTCTTTTTCATTCATTTATATATGTGTTTGAGTATTGTACATAACTGGGGTTAAGGCACAGTGACCTTTAACCCCCACAAAATGTTCCAAGGGCAACAATAGAGTATAAGGCATGTGATCTAAGGCACCATGTTACCTTAGCTATTGCTAACAACTATCACATCCCAAAGAGTACCACCACACATCCTATATTAGTGTGAGCTACCACAATTTTCATGGAGTACTAATTGGGAGACATCTCCTCAAAATATGACCCGCATTGATCCATTGATGGACCCCATACAACACTGCCTCATGGTCATGACCGCAGATACATCAACAAAGTACTTGGTCAATCCCCATGTAGTAAATTTCTTAATTACCAAGAAAGCTTGCTTTGGATTGCCTAATGCCACCTTTGATCTCTATTATTTCTCTCTAAAAAATTTATTTTTTGAGGCTCATCATCATCATCTCACCATACCAATCCTAAGTGCCTGTGACCACAAACAAATCCGCACTTGGGCATGCCAGCCAAGAGTTCCTCTATCTATATTCGATGGACAATCCTAGGTGCCAGTGATCACAAACAAATCCGCACTTGGGCATGCTAGCCAAGAGTTCCTCTATTTGATATCCGATGGATAATCATCAACTGCATGCTCACGTCTTAGAGTATGCTTAATCCACAAATCTAATTCTCATCATACCCATCCTAGGTGGGTGTGACCATAAAAATCCACATTTTGGCATGCCATCCAAGAGTTTCTATATCTATACAGGATAGGTGCTTAGCCACATTGCATGCTTATTTCTTAGAGTATGATTATTCTAGAAATCCAATCCTTGCAACAACAATATTTGTTAGGCAAATCTACAATGCAACTTAGGTTTGTTAATGAAATACAAGAGTACAAGGTGGCCCATAGGAAACCAAAAGAAGTAGGTTGCACCAAAACTTATTGACATTATAAATCATGCTAAGGGCCTCCCTCCTAGTTGTAGAATAATTGCATTATGCCATGGACAATGTCCTATTGGCATAATAAATGGGATGATGCCATGCATTAGTGAATTGGGTCAATACAATTCCAATGTGCAGCCACATGAATGCAAAACCTTGCAACCATTCAAGTTGCCTATATTTAGAGCTAACATAGGTCACTAAAATCCCCCTCATGCCCTTTTGCCTAGAACCTAGCCCAAAAAAATTTGTCATTGCCTAATCAAGGAGGAGCTCTGAGTAGGCTAGAGTCATACCATGCTACTCTTGGAGATGTGAGATCTCTTAAAGCATAGGGGTGACACTGCCTAGTACATATGATTGAATATTCCATGTTTTGAGCATAGGATGAAAAAGGAACATGGAGGATTTTGTTGCTTTCGTTGCAATGAGAGGCCATTATGAAAATTAGAATGTGTATCAAAGATATATTATTGTATCACATTTGATGTGAGGTACACAAGGCTTATTGTTCACTTGGACTGCCATAGACATGAAGTAGAAATGGGAGAATGCATCAAGCATGTCAATATCATAAGAAACTTAGTGGAGGATTATGTTGAAAAGGTCCCTAGATCAAGAAAATGATGGAGACAAAGGTAGCTAAGGATACAATATTGGATAACATAATTTCTGTAGGTGATAATGCCACATACTTTGATGAACAATGGGACCTTTGATGTGTTGCTATCAAATTTAGAGCCCTTGACAAATCAAAGGAGGTATGCAGGTCTTTGACGTTCTTACATCTTATTTTAACATTTGATGTGAGGTACACAAGGCATATTGTTTACTTGGGTTGCGATAGTCATGAAGTAGAAATGGGAGGATGCAGCGAGCATGTCAATATCATGGGAAACTTGGTGGAGGATTATGTTGAAAATGTCCCTAGGTGAAGAAAAAAATGGATGGAGACAGAGGTGGCAAAGGATACAATACTGAATAGCATAATTTTTTTAGGTGATAATGCTAGGCCCACAAAGTTGATGAACAATGGGACCTTTGATGTGTTGTTATCACATTTGGAGCCCTTGACAAATCAAAGGAGGCATGTGGTTCTTTGATATTCTTTTGACATTTCATTTTCAATATCTCATAAAAAGGAATGATAAATAATTATTCTTTAGGATTCAAAGATGGATAGAGACATTCAAGGGTTGCTTCAAACCTGGCTGATGATTCAATTGATTCTATTTTGAAGCTAAAAGCAAAGTGTCAATATGAATACTTCCATGTGTCCTTGTTTCTTGGGCAACTAAGAGACACTACCAATAAGAGATGTTGCATTTTTAGAATCTCAACTACTGGACCAACAACATGCATTGATTTAGTGAGGTGGATGCAAAAAGAAGGGGATTTGCAATGTTTGTGGGTGTGCTTTCATCATGTGCAAACGGTGCATGGGTGTCCTACAATTGGGGCACATGTGTATGACGCAAGGTATGCACATTGAGCACCCTTGACTTGATTTGAAATTTAACTTTTTGAAGGATTTTAAATAACTATTTGTAATTACAATATTCAAAGTCTGCAGACAATAGCAATTTGTGAAATGAAAGTCAAAGATGCAATAGCTCAAATAAAATTTTAAGATATTTCATAGCAATATGTGAAATGAAAATTCAAAGATGCAATAGCTCAATTAAAATTTTAAGAGACATTAAATCTTGTAAGGAGAAACCATGGTGTGATGGATGTTTAGTTCCATGGGTTCATTACAAATCAGAATGCAATTCTTGTCTTAAAAAATATGAAGATGTTGTTCATGTTGTAGGTCTCCTTTCAAACCTATTTGTAAGTCTCCTTTCATACATATTCCTTTTCACAAAAGCTATTTTGAGTTACAAATAAATAATGCTTTGAGTTGAAAAACTATAAGTCTCCTTTCATGCATATTTCTTTTCACAAAAGCTGCTTTGAGTTGAAAATAATTAATGCAGGAGTGTGTGTAGTGTCCATTGACTTCATGATAGCAAGTGACTTATCACGATCATACTATTTGTTGAGTTGAAGGGGGGGATAGGGGTAGATTCTATTTAGAGTAATGTATAGCTAGCCACTAGCTATATTTCTATAGGGTTAAAAACTCGCAAGAAAAAAAATCACAAAGTGCCAAGGCCCCTGTCTCCTACCTTTTTCTCTTTTGTTAGCATTGCCTTGCACGGCACTCTACTAACAATTTTCATAAAATGTGTCCTCCCAATCAATTTTGGACACTCATCCCATCCTCCTAATCAATTTTGACACTCATTCCCTTCATTAACTCTTTCTACTCTCTCTCTCTCTCTCTCCCCACCCACACACACACCCCAACTATCGATCTACTTCATAAAAGTTAACTAGACTTGTGGTGGGTAACCTTTCCATCATGGAGCACATAACTACTAAGTCAGAATCGAACCTGAGTTCTACCATTTTATCAACCTTTTGAAAGGAAAAAAATGTGGACATGAGACATGACACAGGCTCCGTTAGGACCTGATCTTCCCTACAATGGTCAAGGGTGGTGATTTATTACTGACTTGGTTATGTACATATTATTTATTCCCTTTGGGAATTAATGCCTTACAAATACATGAATAGTGATGCTCACAAAAGCTAATAATTAATTCTCATTATAGTCTATTTAATATTGTGACATGGAATACAACCATATGAATAAAGTTGTTGACAACCTTCAATCTTACATCCAGCTTGGCTTTCTTTTCTCCCTCGCATCTAGAACATGCACAGAAAAAGAGGAATGTTGTAAGAGTTTAGATTGAAAACAAACACTTTTCTATGGACGAGCAATAAAAAATATTTGTATGATAATATGTAATATAGTTATTATAACCACACATAGTATGGATGGGGAGGCGGCGACACACATCCTTCCCCAAAGAATTATAATAAGAGGGAACGGGCCCTTCCCTCGGCATCTAGTCTTTACTTCAAACCCTAAACTAAATTGAGATTCTTGTATGCACAATCTTATTACCAAATTGTTTCCATGAATTATAACAGCTTCAAAAAGTTGGCATTTAAAAAACTAAGTTTAGATGGTTCTAGAGAATTTTGAATCAACCACTCTGATATGCCTTTATTTGATACCAGCTTATTATTTCCAAATTGAATTGTAGATCTTATCATTTTATTGACTTGCAAGTGTTGACTCAATTGTCATGTTCATCGTAGTTCTCCTTGAGAGGCTCTTTGAACACTTCCTCCTACATGTGATATCGAAGGTGGCGTGAGAATTGGAGAGTTTTGGCTTCTTTGAGCAATCTCAATCAAGGACTGCTTCACTTTGAACTCTCTTCTCCCTGCAACAAGCACCAGACCTCACCACTTGCATTACCTAAGATTTTCCTAACACCCTGTATGTTTACCAAGGCTCCAACTCCACTTTACCATCTTTGCATTTTGTCCTTCCTGCCGTTGGGAGCTACAATTTTTTTTGGCAGACAAGTTGCAATTTTCGATTTGCAAGCTATCCACAGTGCAACCACGATAGACAGGATTCAAAAACTTGAATATTTGATCAATGAGAAGGTTAAGGAGACCATTATTTATATTGATCGAAACCTTTATCTTGAACCACGACCCATACTTGAGTGAGAGTTGATCACATAACGAGCCTAGAATGAGTTACAAACACAATCCAAGGAATGAAATAGCTTTCAAACCTTTTAAGGGTCAAAGGCGATTCTCCAAGCCACAATTGTTGATGGAGGCCCCTGTATTGTGCATGTTGAAAGCATGCATCACTAGGTTCTCCACAAAGGTGCGGTGGTCAAAGGTGGTTGGGAGAAGCAAAGCTCGAGCCTTTGAGGCATACATAGTTGCCTTGCACCGATGAGTCAAAAATGATACATACGATTTTGAGGACTCTAAGCTCTTTGATGCTTGGATTAGCTTGGAGCACCGTCACACTTGGAATCATGCTTCATCTTATCCATGATCGTACAATTTGATTAACTATAATCCAAGTACAATGAAGTACCATACAACTCTCGTAGGCTAGTTAATACATCCTAGTCCAACAGAGACAGATAGGGTGGTAGGAATTCCATCAAGGCCGCACGTATTCGGATCATGTGCATCAAGTCTACTCGTATCATGTGCAAGAGATTTTAGAGAAGGTGTGAACATAGGGAATCCTCAAATTGTATGAGAGTTTAAAACTGTACCTACTACAAATCTACCATGATGCCACTACTTGGGCGATTCCCTCACTTTGCTAGGCCAACCAGGACAGCTCCTTGGCTCTTTATGCTTGCCATGTAGCCACGCATATCACCTTCTTTGATTTCATAGGAGCTTCATGTCTACGGTGGAAGATACTAGCATGGCCATGAGATGCAAGAATTTGTGTGCCACTTCATCAAACAGTAGATGAAAATCTTGAGTGCCTTGAGTTGAATTTGATGCAGCCTCATCCCAATGGCCACAAGAGCTGATTTGATGTCTCAATGAGCTTTTCATGCTATAGTTAGCGTGGGTAGATTTTCATAAATCAAGGCCTTATAGTTGTGACAAGTGGTTGAAGGAGGGCTCACATAACCAAAACTTTTGCCTTCCGTAGTGCTATTGAGCACATCATGTGCTCCCTTCTTTACATACATACATACATATAAATATATATAAATGTAAATATAAATAAATAAATAAACAAACAAGCTCTACCTTATGTTTTGCAAAATGCAAATGATCGTGAAGATGAATGGATGATTACTTTGAAGCACTTGCGATGGAAGCTTGTGTGTAGAACCATTGGAAAGTTTCAAAGTGCTGTAATGCAACCGCTTGCAAATGCAAAGTGATGTGCAAACTGTGTGTGTGTGCATACGTGTGTGACCTTCTTCATTATTTCAAAATTTTAAACTTTTACGGAGCAGTGGAGTATATCGATAGAGGAGGATAATGTTGATGAGTTGATTAGAGAGAGAGAGAGAGAGGGGGGGGGGGGGACTTGGGGAGAGGGAAGGAGAGAGAAAGACTTGAATAGAAAGTAGTTACCCTGTTCAAAAACTATTTGAAGTACTTTTTTTTGCAAAACTCTCAAGTAGAGCATGCCCTTGCAAGGCTATATATACACATATATCTTATTTATTTATTTCCTTTTAAAAAACGATTTCATGGTGTACATTTGTATTTTGTCTTTGATGCCTCAAGTAGCTCACTAATGCTCAGCATTAACAGCTCAGGTTGTAGATCTGTCTTCTCTTTCGTCGCCTCCTCTTTTGGGGTGTGCAAATTGTCTAGTGTTCAGTGCCTAGCTCGCTCGAACGTGTTTCGTCCTGCTACCCCAACAATGATCAAGACGTTCACGCCATCATCAGTGATAGGTGTGGCTGTCGTGGGGGTCGTGCTGACTTGGCTAGTGATACAAGACCTTCGGAATGACTCACCATTTCATGTTTTTGATTCTCTGTGAGCTCGCGTTACCCTGCTCTTGTGAGAGTCAGTTAGATATCATATTGTCTTTTTCAGCGGCTGACTGGCCTAGAGGCTGTGAAATAGTGTAGCACAACTTCATTTCCAGTGTAATCGGCCTTCCATGTTGCCTCAGGAAGTCTGCTGAAAGCTTTGGAGAAAGGACCCTGTGGACTGAGAAGTTGGAGGTGGAATGGAAACCTTGTCCATGGTGGAGGAACTATAATAATCGATCAGGTACTTGATAAGATAGTCTAAATATACATCGAATTAGAAGAAAAAACTTCAGTGAGGCACTCAAATAATCCCAAAGTAAGATTGCTTGTTACCTTAAAAGGTTTCTATATGAGACATGACTGTTTAAAGCACGGTTTATTTTTCCATCTGGGGCCAATTCTGATGGGATCGAATGCCTACCGTCCAAGGCAGGTCATAAGTGCACCAGTACGTTCAAATGAAAGCACAATAGCAAGTTTTTAACGAGAGATCGAGAGGGGACAGGAGAGAATGAGAATGTAATGCACCAAAATGTAGAGCAGACAAGGGCTAGTGCAAAGTAATGCACAAGAGACTGGTAAAATATCCGTCAAATGGGGGGTGATTATTGGTGAATTTTCCCTATCGGAGTTCTGCACGAGAAACACTAAGAAAGAGAAAGTTCATTAACGTAAGCAAAAGACCTCATGGGCCTATGAGACAAAAGTACACATCGAAAAGAGTAACCACTACATTAGAGAGTCGGGAAGTGCACATGGCATCTCTTAGAGAGTGCATAAGGCAGCACATAATTATAACTATGTTCTAGTCCTGTCATAAGATGTCCTTCATTACATGAGTTTTAAGATTGAGAGTCTTTAGGCTTAGATTTGAATTTCCTAACCTTCACGGTAGACTGCCCATTTTCCTGCTTTCCTGGTTTGGCAAGTTCAGTGGCTCTTTGTCTGAGCTGAGTTGGAGTGATGCCCTTAAGCTTGTGGGTTTGTCGAAGTTTCTTTCTCCTTGCTGCCTTGTCACTAAGATTTGCAAGTCGAAGCTTGAGCTCTTGAACTTCTTGCTGTAGATAACAAATATGCTTCTGCCGTTCTGAATGATCTTCTGCCTTTGGCATGTTTTTGCATAGGAGTTTGGCAGTGGGACAGCTGCAATAGATGAGTAACAGATCTGGCTGGCTGGGATTGACTTTTGGAAACTCCATATTGGCCTGCAATAAGCTGGTAGGCCTCTTCTAAGACTAACTCGCGTTGGGCGGTGGTTTCAGTCCAATGAGAGAGAGAGAGAGAGAGAGAGATGATATGATTGTATTAAAGTCTACATGAGACTGGTGATCACTATCAACTAATAGTAATCCCTTACATCCAGAACTTGTCGTGTATTGAGTACATGTTGTAGCTTGTGTGCTAGGCCCTATACTTTGTTGCGATGTTCCAGTATTTCTTTCAATTTGCTTCCTAGCTTTTTGGCTGGCTTCTCCAGCTTATTTTTTAGATCTCTGCTGCCCCCATAGCCTTCTCTGATGTGTGCGTAGGCTCTACATCTCAGGAGTACATGCTGTTCATTTTCTACCTCCCTTGTGGGGCAGATTTCGCAGGTTCTTTCCTCTCTGGGGATCGTGGGTCTTGCCCATCTACCCCCCTACCTTGAGATCATGTGAACTAGTTCTGATTTTGCAAATTAGATGCCTTTACATGCTGAAATGTCTTCTAGATGTATCATACCTGTTTCAGCCAGTAGGATGGGGTAGGGTGTCTGTGCCTTAACCCCTAACGCCCCTATCAAGAAACAATTAATTGACACAATGCTTCTCCTTCTAGATGTATCATACCTGTTTCAGCCAGTAGGATGGGGTAGGGTGTCTGTGCCTTAACCCCTAATGCCCCTATCAAGAAACACTAATGTATAGTTTCTATTCTTTCCTAGTATGCCCTAGACAGCCAGGGTGCCCAAGCTGGACACCCGTAAAGGACGGCTGTCTGAACAAGCATGGTGTATAGAAACTTTCTCGTTTCACAATTCCACAAATGCGTCTTCCTGCATTTATTTAGCAAGCTATATAGGGCTTTCAACCCCCCCAGAATCCTTCTTCCACACATGCATATTTTCCGTGAAGTCCAGTCCTAAGTATTTATATGGGTTGACTGTTTCCAGGGGCTCCCCTCCAAATGTGACATCTACTTGTTTGCTGCAAGTCGCGATGACCATTACCTTTGTCTTATCAGGGCATCCAAATGTGCTTGCAAGCTCTCCTTGAATGAATGACACAAGAGAGAGAGAGAAAGAAAGAAAGAAATTTTATTAAAGGTCCACGGAAGGCCATACATGGCCTATGGGACACAAAATCATCCGAAAGGAAAATACATCATCAACGATGCGCCAACCACAATGAGAGAGAGAGAGAGAGAGAGAGCATCCACAACCATGAATGAATGACAAGGGACTTTTATCGACCACTATCTTTCTGCATAACCTCTCTGCTGAAAGAACTTTGCATAGAGACTATATCTTTAGAATATCTATATTTCAGATATAGAACAGTCCATTAAGGCCTCGTATATACATCATCTAATGCCATAGATCAGGCCTAAATCAGAAACCAATTGGTAACGATCATCCATAGTTTGATAGAGGGAGAGTGAGTCACTACCATGTGGTGCCACTCCATAAGGCATGCAGTCGTAGCAAGCCCTTTTTATCCCTTCTTTCTTCAAACTTCAAAAACCATGTCCGGAGATATTTTTTGGCTGCACTGAAATGGTTTTTGGACAGCAAGAGCTACCAAAAACCAAAATTTGGAGATGGTTTGGCACTTCTTGGACGTAATTTCAGTTAGCTTTTCAAAACTCATTCAAGCACTTTTAGGCTGCTTTTCGACCGATTTGAAGTCATTTTCGAACGCTTTTCAAAACCGGTTTGAAGTCATTTTCGAATCAACAAGAGCTCAAAAGCGTTGGATGTCTCTCAACAACACTATGTTACCAACGTGTGGAGTTGACATTAGCATTTGAAGTATGGACTAGGTTGGCATCACTATATGAATGCTGAACTTTGAATCTAGCCACAAAGAGAATGGAACGAAAGTACATCATTTATGAAACATCAAATCAAATGAAGGTATTCCTAGAACGATCATTGTCAATGGTTCAACTTTGGAGCATCCAAAATTTGTGGACCAAATTCTATGTGAAAGTGTTATGAGTCTCCATAGTTGCTTTGTAGAGATACAATCACCATGATGGGCTTACTGTTAGGCAAATTGCAATGGCAGATGATTGGGTGAGCTGCAAAGCCTTTCAAAAGAAGTTTCCCAACATGAAAAAGCAAGGCATCAAGGGGCTGACTATCACCATTGCTTGCTATCTTAGCAGAGGCCTTTAGTGACCTCCCACAAAGGATGTGCAACCATGTGGCTACATATCTTTATCTCCTAGATCGGATAGTTTGTCCCATCCAACATATCCACCTTGCCAAAAGTTCGGTTGAATCTCACCTGCTGGTCTCTTAAAATCTCAAATCTTAGCTACCTACTTCTAATCATATACCAAACATTCATTCATAGCATGTTAGAAACACAGAGAGGCTGGCTGTATGATAGCCTAACCGTACGCAGTGGAAGAACTTCAAACAGAGGACCAAAGAGGCTACTACTATATGCAAATGGACAACTGTACGTCCTCTAGGTGGTACGTGCATGTTAAAATCTTTGCACAAAGGAGCAAAGACAAGATGATGCAAAGAGTAGTGACCACAATGTACATCCGTATAAAAATCATTTACCTCAGTGATGAATCAGTGTAAGCCTACCCATCAATGATACCATGACAATGACTATACAAATACTGCCCCTTCATTCTCATGTATACAACAACATATTAGGTCTGAATGTGTGTCAATGTGTACCGCTGTAGAGGTGCATGTGACATTCCCTCTTGCTTAAATTTTGGATGGCATTAGATGTTGAGGGATGGAATGAATCTGCCAAGCGAATGTGATCATGATGACCACGAACTGCTGCTCAAAACTTGACCGTCCTCCCAAAGAAATAGGGATAATACTCTGGCAGAGGTACTATGATTGTACTGCTATATATTCTTGCAAAAATAATGCCTTGTTGCGGTAAAATTGTGGCTCAATGTAGACTCCTAAGACCTCGAGTTGTCGTGAAGAGTGGAAGCCAAACTGCTGCGTCCAATCATCCCACCATGCTACTACTGTGAACTCTTGATCAATGGGTGGTATGGCGCTCTAACAGGGTCTAGGAATATGAACAGGCTGTCCTTGTAAATTGCTAAGGACTGACTGGGCTGCTGATGCGGAGGCACTAAACTCTGGAAGGCTAACGGCATGATATTGGCTACCAACTATTGGCATGCACCCTCTCCACTGCGGAAGAACCGCCTAGATGGAATTGCTGGTGATACTCCATGAATTGCTGGGGTAATGACGTAGCCACTGAGACTATGCAACCAAAACCGAATGTTCAAAAACTCCAGAATACTCAATTGCACTTTTGGAAATTGAGATCCTTCTGTCTGCATGATTGCTTTTAGAGAAAGTTGGAATGTACGTGCCTCCTCTGCTAGAGTGATAATTGCTGAGGGTAAAGGCTCTGTCACCCTTGTGGAATCTGGAGCTGTGGATGTAAGTACCTCTTGAAGAATTTGAGTGATGCCGGGAGTTGGTGAAACTGCCGACGTGTCCCAATGAGACTAATAGATGGCCGAGACTGGGAAGCATTCCTCTAATGAATGAATCAAAGAGGATGTTGCCCGAAGGAACGGTGAGATGGCTGGGACTATGGGTGCGAATCGTCCAATTACTGTCCTCACCAGGGGAATTGAGAGTGTGGGCACTGGTCATGGCTGCTGGTGGTGGCTTGTGGTCTGCTGAAGAGGAAACTATAGGACGAACCTCATAGAGTGAAGGACACAAGAATGGTAAGGTGTCATGGAAGAACTGCCTAGATGGAACTGCTGGTTATACTCTATGAATTGCTTTGGAAATTGAGGTCTTGCTGTCTGCATGATTGCTTTTAGAGAAAGTTGGAATACACATGCCTCCTTTGCTAGAGTGATAATTGTTGAGGGTAAAAGCTGTGTCACCCTTGTGGCATCTGGAGCTGTGGATGTAAATGCCTCTTGAAGAATTTGAGTGATGCTGGTAGTTGCTGAAATTCCCGAGACTGGCAAGCATTCCTCGAATGAATGAACCGAAGAGGATGTTGCCCGAAGGAACATTAAGATGGCCGGAACTAGGTGTGAATCGGCCAAACTGCTGTCCTCACCAAGGGAACTGAGAGTGTGGACACTGGTCATGGCTACTGCTGGTGGCTTGTGGTCTGCTGAAGAGGAAACTACATGACGAACCTCACGGAGTGAAGGACACAAGAATGGTAAGGTGTCATGGACGTGTCTACTGACTGGTACTACAATTGGTACCTCTCCAAAAAACTGAGGAAGGGGAACTGTGGAGGGAATTGCATGACTATCCTCATTGACTGCTGAGGAATGTCAACCTATACTGTTGACAACTATACTGTTACTTTGTATGTGAGGGTACTCCCCCTTGCTAGGCTGGAAATTGGTTTGGTGGAGTCTTGAGATGCTCCCTCCTCCTGAGTCCTGAGCTTCAAGACCAGTGGGGCTGGAAGCTGAGCCAAGTAGTCCTGAAAACTCCTGATGCGAAGGTGAAATGTGACTCATGGCACCTTAAACTGAGGTGGCCAAGTGAGCTCATGGGTCGAAGACCCATAGGAACTGAATGTAGTTAATGGAGAGGCTTGATAAGTGGAAGACCCATCACAATTCACTGCTGAAATTGGGGTTACCCCTTGGGAGGAAGCCCCAAGAGAACAAATCGTGGGAACTAGACAACCCCCTCGGGTGGTGGACCCAAGAGGTTCATCTCCTACAACTGTTGATAGGTCCGAGATGTGCCCAAGGATGGAAGACCCATCACAAATGACTGTGAAAACTGTATGCACCCTTGATAAAACTGATCCAGCTGACTGAGCTTCCTAGATGGAAGATCGAGAGGAACTAATTGGACATGATGAAGCTACTGAACGAGTGAAAGACCCATCCAACTTAATTGCACTGGCTGAACGATCCCCTCCCAAGAGAATAAGCTGCTGAAACTAGATGATCATCATGGGTGGTAGAGCCACGAGGCTCATCATTTGTGCAGGCTGACTGAGATGAGATGGCCGAGGGATGGAAGACCCCTGAGAGCTGGCTGTGGAAATGGTTGCAATAACTTCATGGGTGGAAGACTCTGGGGAATTGCATGCAGCTACTATGGAAATTGAGTGGTCCCTTGGACTTGTAGACCCAAGAGACGCCAATGTCTGAACTGCTGCAAAATAGTTGACTGAACTGTGCTTTGAGATTGAATACTCTTGAACAGATAAAGGACTTCCTATGGGTACTGCAGGGCGGTAGCCCACTACACTATGCTCTAGGGTGGAAGACCCTTGAGCGAATGATGGACTCACATTGGGAGGAGTTGCTGATGGGGAGAGGGACTGTAAGGCTGTGAGAAACTGCTGATGCTGTAAATGCATTCCTCTCAGTCTCGCCTGCATTGGTTCCCCCATGCTGCCAAGTTGGCACGACATTTGGCCCGATGCATGGCTCCTCAAGGTGTTCTTATTCCAACAGAAGCTGGAAATAGTCCAATGTTGTTGCATCCTCCTTTGTCTTCTTTTCCTGCTCGCGCAAGAGCTGGATCTTCTTAGAAAGGAGCTGATTCTGCTCAAGGAGACACTCCTGTTCCTTGAATGCTCGCATGAGAGCTGCCATGCTAGATGGTTGCATGATGGAAGACTGGTGAACCCATCAACTGCTCCGAGACTGGCTGCCAGAAAAAACAATTTTCCCCTTACTTTGCCGCAAGGTGTAAATGCACTCGGGTGAAGACGAGAGCTGACCTAATGGTCTATGGTGCTAACACTAGTCCGAGGTATGGTAAACTTAGAAAATATCCCAACCATGCTCCCTCCTTTTGCTGCTGCATCCCCATTTACTGTGATTTGCTGCCAGGACTCCCTCCAACCTTCTTTAGATAAGAGGGAACCATGCTGCTCTTTCTTTAGATAAGAGGGAGCCATGCTGCTCTGGTACCAATGTAGCATGACTTGCTGTGTGGAAAATTGAAATAGACGAATGAAGAAGGAGAACTCAAGCATAAAAGACACGAGTGATCTTCTTAACTATTGTACATTGCTTTATTTATGAACTGATTATTGTGATTTGGTGCTAGCCTCCCTCCAACCTTCTTCAGATCAGAAGGAATCATGCTACTCTGATAACAATGTAGCATGCGCGGACTTGTTGTGCGGAAATAGATCGAAAAAGAAGGAGAACTCAAGCATAAAAGACACAAGCAATCTCCCAAACTATTGTATACTGTATTTATGATGCTGGCATAAATGCCCTAACTACTGGTCTGTACATGAGTGCAAATCGGCATAAATGCCCTAAATACTGTCTGTACATGAGTTCCAAATCGGCATACAAAACTGAGCTGAAAACTACCCACTACGCCTGTGGGAGAACGAACTATGCTGTTGGAGTGAAGCAAACCTTACCTGCGATTCTGCATAGATCATGACATTGGCTTGGAATTGCAGCACATTGAATCACCTTTGCAACTTGCAGCACAATTTGGGGCTTTTCCCAATTTGCCCTCTTTTTGGCATATTTGCCCTCTCAGATTTTGGGGCTTTTGCCAAATTTGTTGTCCATTGCAGTGACATTTGCTTTATTGACCTCAATTTGGGTATATTATGCATTTGCCCCTTGATTTGGGCTTGTTGTCTTGTCAGATTTGAGGCATGCAGCCTCCATCTGGGACATTTACAGCTCAATTGATCATTGGATACATTTGCAGACATTTGCCCCTTGTTTTGGGCTGATATTTTTGCAAGACAGTTATCTTTGGCAGGGGGGTTCTTTGACCGGACATATATTGTTTTGTAGGTCATATTTTTGGGGACAGCACGTACATTTAGCTCATTGTTTGAGTAGTCAATTTTTGGTTGGTCACTACCTAACATTGGCTGTCATTTTTGGACAGCCAGCTCATTGATTGTCTCAGGATTGGATCTTCGACCTTCCTTTGTGGCATCCACTTCTGCTATTACTACAGCTGGTGCAGCTGCTACAACCACTTGCCACTGCTAGTGAAGTAGTTACAGCCACCTTTGGATCTACTACTACTCTAGCCACACCTCCTACACCCGAACATGCTAGATGGGATGGTAGAGATTCACACATTCTATCATTGTTTTTTCAGCAAAGAGACATATCATTCCTCACATTCGGTCTTGCAAAATATCAAAGGCTGCGTGGGACATCTTGGCTCACCTTTACTAAGTTCGCAATGAGGCACGTGTTGCTTTCTTATGCAGGCAATTGGAGAATGTCAAAATGGAAGAGGGGGATAGCATGGATGCATCCATCACAAAAATCAAGGATTTTCAAGAGCAGCTCATTAATGTGGATGAAATTATTTCAGATGTTCAGGTAGTGTCCACGACACTCAATGGACTTCCTGTGTCATATCAGGGGTTTGCTACTGCATTGAGGTTGGTTGCCATGGGCAATCCCAACACTTATACTTTCGACCAGCTTGTTTCCCCTCTCCTACAGGAAGAGTAGAGTTGCACAAATTGTGCTGCCTCTCAAATTGCAAATCAGGCTTTTGTCGCTAATCACAAAAATAAGGGAAAGAACGGGCAAAATTACAGCAAACCCAAGCCTTTTGGAGGCTCACCTACTGCTAGACACTCATCTAATTCTGCCCTGTCTGATGCAAAGAAGAAAAACAGCAAATGTTGTAAGTATTGTCGGAAGCCAAGACATGACATTTCTGAATGTTCCAGGTGCATCGCTTCTAAAAAGACAAAGCAACAAAAGGGACTTGCTGTCACTACTACTGTTGCTGCCCCAGATCATGGTCATGAGGCAGCAAACATTGCTTACCGTGAGTGGGCTTTCACGGTGACATGCCAGTACCATCTAGAGAAGCATGCTACAACCTTGTCTGTCTTAGATTCTAAGTCAGATTGGTGCTTCGACAGAGGTGCTTCCAAGCACATCACTTCTTGCAGATCACTCTTTCAGACATTGGGGGCTGCTCCACATGGTGGCATAGTGACATGTGCCAACAATGCATCATATCTTGTGAAAGGGATTGGCCAGGTTGAGGTCACTTCAGTTTCAGGTGATATGATCATGCCGCTCATGCACGCTTTGTTTGTCTTAGGTATCAAGAAGAACCTCATCTCCATTGCAGCCATATCCTTGAATGGCTTTCGGGTTCTCTTTGATGGTTATCTTATCGATGTGCCGTGTATGACAACCGGTACGATGACATCATAGTTACTTACTGGGTCACTTTCTTCCGGGCTATATCATCTTGATGTTTATGACAAACAGGCTGTTATAGAGGCAAATTTGGTGGCTGAATCTGTAATTTCAGATTACCACTTATGGCATGCGAGGTTGGGTCACCTCAACTACAAAAGTTTGGTTAAAATGCATTCACAAAACATGGTGGTTGCTCTCCCACCCATGCATGTACCGGTTAAACATGTTTGTGAGGGATGCTTGTTGGGCAAAATGCACCGTTTCTCATTTCCAAAGAATGGGACAATTCGTGCATCCAGGAAGCTTCACTTTGTGCATAGTAATGTGTGCGGGTCGATGTGGACAGCATTTCTTGGGGGCTACCTTTACTTTTCTACCTTTGTAGATGACTACACCAGATTTGCTTGGATATATGGCATGAAGGCCAAATCTGATGTGTTCCCATGCTTAAGACATTGGCTTGCCATGGCTGAAAATGAATCAGGGAATAAGCTCCTTACTCTACACATTGACAGGGGGGGAGAGTACATGTCCCGTAAATTCTCTGATTTTTTGGCAGCTCGGGGTATTATTCATCAATGTACAGTGCCTTATACTCCGCAGCAGAACGGGCTGGCAGAGACGAAAAATCGGTTAGAGATGGAAATGGGCAGGCGCATGCTCAAAGGAAAGTCTTTGCCAAATAAGTTTTGTTTGGATGCTGTCATGTGCTCAAACTATGTGCTCAATCGGGCACCCACAAAGGCATTGAAGACTATCACACCTTACGAGGCATGGCACGGTCGCAATCCTGAAATTTCTCATATGCGGGTGTTCGGGTCATTGGCTTATGCTCATGTGCCATCTCAGCTGAGGCACAAGCTTGAAGACAAAGCTGTAAAATGCATATTCATTGGTTATAGTGCGGAGAGCAAGGGACACAGGTTGTATCAGCCCAGCACGGGCAAGGTCATTGTCAGTAGGGATGTTGTATTCGCTCAGCATTGGGAGGTTCATCAGATGGACATCAAGACTGCCTTCCTTCATGGTAATCTTGAGGAAGAGGTCTATATCACTCAGCCACCTGGTTTGGAACAATTAGGTTCTGAAAATATGGTTTGCCCCGCTCAGAAAAGCCCTCTATGGCTTGAAGTAGGCACCTCGGGCATGATATGCATAGATACATGCATTTTTGACAGCCCGTGGCTCTCAGAATAGCCCAACCGAGGCCATTCTTTATGTCAGAAAGATTGCATCAGAATTTTTAATTCTGATTTTATATGTGGATGACATGCTTATCACTGGGCCAGATATGGAACAAATTGCAGATTTCAAGGCTGATTTACAGTAGTCTTTTGCCATGACTGATATGGGCTGGTTGCACTATTATTTGGGCATACAGTTTGCATATGTTGAGGGGGGTTATAATGATGAGTCAGTCCAAGTATATTGGACAGCTCCTTGATCGCTTCCACTCGAGGATTGCAAGCCAGTTTCTACTCCATTGGAGCCTGGCTTTTGTTTCTCCTCCGAGGATGGAAACCTGCCATTTGATGCATCCCTTTATTAGCAGGCTGTTGGTTGCCTCATATACCTTTGTCATACCCGGCCTGATCTTTAGTATGCCATTTTCTAGCTCAGCAGGTACATGCACAAGCTTAGTAGCAGCATTGGCAAGCAATGAAGCGGGTCTTTCGATACTTGAAGGCCACGCAACATTTGGGTTTACTCTATGGTTAAGAGGCCCCACGTGTTTTGCATGCATTCACGAACAACGACTGGGTAGGATGTTACGACACGGGTGTCAAATAGCGGCAATTATTTCATGCTTGGAGCTTCATGCATCTCTTGGTTTAGCAAGAAGCAGCCTACAGTTGCCACATCGAGTCGTGAGGCTGTGTACAGAGCTGCTTTCACAGTTACAGTAGAGTGCGTTTGGCTTCGCAAGTTACTTGCAGATCTTGATATCATTCAGACCGACTCTACTACGATCTACATCGACAGCGTGAGTGCTTTGGCGGTTGCTAGAAACCCAGTGTTTCATGCGCGCACCAAGCATATTGAAGTCCACTATCACTATGTTCGAGAGCGATTGTCTGGTGGAGACATCGAGTTGTCCTATGTTCCCACCGAGGACAACTTGGCAGATCTTTTCAGGAAAGCTTTACCGCAGCCCAAGTTTGAGGCATTTTGACATGCTTTACACTTGGCTCCTTTTGTTACGTGAGGGATCACTCTGTACATATTATAGGTTGCTATATCCCTCTGGGATGAATATGTGCAACCATGATGTAGTTTTCAGGTATTCCTGAGATACTTTAGCCATACCATGGAGGGGGGTTTGTTAGCACTTAGCCGTGTGAGCCTTGTAGGTCAGGTCAACTTTATGAGTTGACTTATCTGGTCAACCATATGGTTGACTTGGGGGCCATATAGGCCACGCTTTGTATTTTCCTCTTATCCATTTGTGCAGTACTACGTCTTGCTCCAGCTTATTGTTTGCTTCCCGCACTCCACTCCCGTTCCATTGCTTCCTGCACCCAACAAGTGTAACCTAATAGCATGATTTATGTTACTTGTAAAGGAATGGCATTGGTAGAGCTGCAAAGGAAATTCATCCCTATAATCTTGTTTAATCTCCCCCCCCCCCCCCCCCCCCCCCTCGCCCCAAGTGAAAACTTGTTTGTTTAATCCTTTGAATAAGCTGCTCTTCACAATTTACTGTATCCAAAGTGTAATGATGGTGAATCCTCTACTCCTCCCCTCCCCACCTTTTCCCTTTCTTCTCCTCATCTCTACACTTTCTATTCCCCTTTACTGCTATCTTTTTCACTTTCTCCAAACTTCTCCCCCTCCTCTTACACGCATGCACCTCCACCCACCCACCTCTATTAACATCCGTTGGAGACCCGAAAAATCTATGGGACCAATAAGTAGTTGTTACATCAAATCCCCAAAATGGGAGTGCATGAAGCATCTCTATAATTACTCTTATTTAGAAAATATCAACTTTATACTATTGGCATAATATGGCGAAATACCATGAAATGAGACACCCCTCACTACATCATTTTAAGATTGAGAGTCTTTCGGATTAGACTTGAAATTTCTGTTAAGTGCTTTCCCAAACAGCTCATTTCCCTCCTTCATAGCTTACCTTACTTTATTAAATTTAGTGGCTTTTGTTTAAGGTGGTTCCTGGTGTGTGTGTGTGTGTGTGTGAGAGAGAGAGAGAGAGAGAGAGAGAGAGAGAGAGAGCGCTAAGTTGTGTCTCGTTGGACTTATTGTAGTAGTTGCAAAGGAGACAACTGGATATATTAAAGTTGAGTGCATGGGAGGCTTAAATCAGATGCGCAGAGATGTAAGTCTTTTTAAAAAAAATCAAGTTTTGTTCGAAAGGCATGTGAATATTATGAGTATAAAAAAGGAAATAGTAATAGTTTTGCAAATTGGTTTATGTGCCTGCAGCTTTGTGATGGCGTTGGGATTGCTAGGCTGCTGAATGCAACTTTACTGATTCCCCATTTTGATGCGGCCTCATATTGGAATGACACTACGTATTGTTCTTTTATCTAGAATGTTGTAAATCATCTGGGCAACTTGGTCATTCTTTGTTAGAAGCTCTCTGATCAAGCTCGAGGCGTCATAGATTGAATTCTGGTTTTGAAGTTGGAGGACTTTGTAGTTCTATTGTTGTTAGTACTGGTAGTAGTAGCAGTAGTAGTAGTAATAGCAGCAGTTAAAGATATTGAAGAGGTCCTTGACTAAAGTGGTTTTGCAGAGATATTTGATGTTGACTTTTTCATCAATCAAACCAAGGGTTTCATTCATGTTGTCAAAGAACTTCCAAATGAGTTGACCTTCACGGAACCTTTTTTTATTAACTGCCGGAAAAGGAAGGCGCCATATGATTACATTGAAGAAGTTTTGCCAGCACTTCAAGAGCACAAGGTGGTAGTAATTAGGCCATCAGCAAGCCAACGATCTGACAGGTAAGTCTTCTTTCACTTTTTTGGCAGGACTGTGTGTGAGTGCTTGTTTGCCTCGTAGCATCTCCCTCTTCCTTACTATTACTTGTGGTGAAATAGGTCTATTTTCCATAGGCAAGGATTTAACCTTGTTGACCGAGGGAATTAAATGGAATTTAGGCCTAAATCCTATTTATAAGGCTTTTGCACCATGGTTTATGAACACTGGTTAAAAGAAACCTTTGCCCATAGCTTGTATGTTTAAAAGTTTTGTCACTCCCTAGTAGGATTGTTAGCGAAACTGATGTTGCAGAGGTTGTGTGGCATTGTGCATACCTTGAAGACCTTTCTCACCTTTTACAACACTTAAGGCCACTGGGCTACAGGCTTTTGCATTGGCCTCGTGAGCTTTGGAGTTGTGCTTGATATTGCAAGGTGTATATTGTTGTATTTGGATTATGAGAATGTATGCGTGTCTTATTTCACAGAATTGTTGGTAACTTTGATGATCTAAATTTTTTAGTATCAAGATTCTAGATTTTTTCTTTGCTTCATAAATTCCTACTAACATTGCTGCTTTGGATGTTTTAGTGTGATGCTTAATGTTTGATTAATGATATACATGTCTATCATTGTTTCCCATTCTACTTACTCCTTGGCATTTGCAAGGCCTTTGCCATCAACATATTTCCTTTGTCTTGCAATTAAGGATGGATTCCATACTATGCTTACCTGTTCCATAATTTGTGTCGTCCATTTTGCCTAATGGCGCCATGTAGATAATGCTTAATGATGCCACTGCATTCATTAGCAGATACATCATGATTGTTTCAAATGGATGATCCGAGTAATACTTTGTACAGTAACTATGCTAGTGTCTAGACTAGTTTGGCCGGAGTCTAGTCTAGTCATTGGTAAACGCTTAATATTTTTATGAAAAGTTTCCAAGCTTGTGTGCTTTTTATGCAACTAGAATTCCTATGATAAGTGCATGTGATAATAGCATAGAAAACCTTGTTTAAAGAGCTGAAAATCATATTTGACCTCCAAGTCCTCAGAGACAGATATTTAAAACATCTTTACATGAGCAAAATCTGAGATTGAAATGACCTTTCATGTTTGACGTTTCAAAACCTTCGAGTTTGTGTAAAATTGAGGAGGTAGGTTGCCTTCAAACAAGGTGTGTAGGCCCTAAAGAAATGGTGAAATCTGTGTCACAAACCGTATAGATCCTCTGTGTCTTTTTGGAATTTCAGATGTTTGTTTTTCAATTGTCATCAAACATTTGAAAAACATTTCAAATGTGGGTCAGGCATGACATTTTTTTTTGGAGTTTCCAAATGTCTATTGATCAAATGTTTATGGACGTTTGACAAATCTATCAAATGCATTTGATGGTAACTATGTTTTTCACCATCTTTCAGTTCTATGGCTAGATCATAAGCTATCTAGCTGACATGTTAGCTATTTTAGCTATCTATGTTGGGGTGGGGAAGGTTTTAGATGGTCTACGTCAATTCTGTTGCGAAACCTTCAGACACCAACTCACAATAGGAGATCTTGTTACAGGAGCTCTAGGAGTTATTCTGGCTACTAGCGTACGGTCATCCTCATCCCCACTATATCTGGAAGATCATAGAATCAAATTTCTCCTTGGAGCTTTGCTGCCTAACAAGAATCCCTGCTGGCTCCACAAGGCCATGGAGAGGAGTTAGAGACATGGTTGGAGAAGTTTATCAGAGCTGGCTTCATCAGGCCTAGCAATTCCCCGTATGCAGCTCGAATCTTTTTAGTCAAGAAAAATAATAATACAGCCTGTGTGGATTACCGTGCACCAAATAAACTTATGATAAAAAGTCAGTTTCCTATGCCCATCAGGATGGACTATGTCTTGGAACGGCTCAACGAAGCACATATGTTCTTCAAGATAAACATGAAGAGTGGGTGAGTGGGTGCGATCATATTCAGATCCACAAAGTACATATCCGTAAATCAGCCTTTCGTACAGCGAAGGCTCAGTATGAGTTCATGGGTCATGCCCTTCGGTTTCTTAGGTATACTAGTGACTTTTAATAGGATGATGTTACGGGAGTTCAAAAATCTTGTAGGCAAAATGTGTCTATGTTTGTGACCTACATTGTGATCTTTTCAACGGAGCTGCTCAGGATGAGCATCAATTTAGACCACATAAAGAAGTCCAGTTTCTTTATGAGGAAGAGCACTCTCTTGGGTGCATTATCAGTCCCTCCGGTGTCTAGCCAGACTGTGCAAATATCATCGACATTGTGGAGTGGGAAGTGCCCACCAACACACCTGAGGTGGTATTTTCCAAGCTTACCGAAAGCATGTCAAGGACCTGACAAAACTGCAGTGCTTATTACTAAACTGTTGTGTAGGGAGTGAAGACCAAAAAGCTGCCCATCCGGCTTCACTCCAATAGCACTGATAGCCTTTTCTTTATTGAAGGAAGCAATAACCACAGTCCCAGGCTTGGCTTTGTCTTAGTGGGATCTGAGGACTGATGCTTTTTTTTTTTTTTCCGAAAAAACAGTGCTAATTATATTACTTCGAGAACAAGATACAAAAGGTCAGCTTGTAGCTGACGGGCTGCGTTCACAAATCGGACACAGCCCTAAAAGGTAACACAATAAATCACTCTCTCACGTCGGGATAAGGCGAGTGTGAATGAACAGCCATCGGGGTGGTGAGTAGCGCCACTGAAGGCCCTGCGAAGTCTGCTCGAAGAAGAGGCCCTGAGTGTTCCAAGTCCGGAGGAAGCGTCTCCGCTTCTCTTGACCGGACCGGGAATCTCCCTGAATTTGGTCCCACTGGTCTCTGAGGGTATGAATAATCTCGCACCAAATATCAGTCATGATCTGGGCAGTCGATAAGGAGGTGCCACCAAGGACCTGCGCGCAACGCGAGGTCCAAATGTGCCACCTTGCTATGCTGCTATAATCTCCCAGACTGGCTGCCTCTCCTGAACTCCTGTATCCGCCTCTGCTAGGTGCTGCGGGATACCCTCGAGCAGCCCCCATGTACCCTGCGTGATAAGGAAAGTGGGGTCCTGCTGGCATGCCTCGAATAAGTGATGTAGACCAGGTGCGGTGCTGCACCAACAGAACGCGCCCCACGTGATCAACCCTAGCTCTGGTGCTGCGCGAGTGAGAATCCCGAAAGTCCACCTCCACACTTCCTGGGCGCGAGTGCAGCTCCACAGGCAGTGTTTTGGTGACTCCTCAACCCCATGGCAGATCTGACAGCGTCCGTCCTGGCCTATCTGTCTCAACCAGCTCCCCACCGGAAGACCTTTGTGGGCGAGAAGCCACAGGAAGTAGGAGATCTTCCGCGGCTGCCAGCTCTCCCACAAGGCCTTCCAGAAGGCCTGCAAAAAGAATCTGGAAATACCCTGTGCATACCAACTGGGCCGCTGGGTGGGGGGGCGGCTCTGCATCCTCCCAAGAACTCGCCTGCCCAAAGTCGTGCTGTAAGCAAAGAAGGAGGTCGGCCCTTGTTCTGTCACAACCTCTGGCCAGCTCCACTCTCCTGGGTCCCAATCAAGCTCTGACAAGGCCCGCCCCTCCCAGAGCTAGAGTCGCCAAAGCTGCAGCTGATCCTGCTCTATGCTAGGATCGGTATGCCAGACCTTCCCCAAAAGGCCTACGATCCGAACCCTCTGCCAAGGAAGTGAGTGCATCCTCTCTCCTGAGTCGTCCATCCCCCATAACCGCGAAGAAAGAGATAGAGGAGTCGTCCATACGTCCTGCGACCACCAGTGGAATGCCACGGGGGGTGAACTGTCCCAGCCAACGGTCGTCACCAGGCATGAGGATCTGAGGCTCAGGTGGAACCAACCAATCAGCTGGGATCGCGCCGTCGATCTCCGTGCGTCTCGCCTGGGCTCCACGTGCACCTCCAGCTGCGTCTGCGAGATCAGCTGTCTCCAAATGTCTGTACGTGTCCCTCCAAACTCGAAGGGACCGGGCTGGCCCCCTCATCCAACCATCCCACCTGATATGTGATCTCTCCCCCAGCTGAAGGCCCTCGGCATCTCTGACCTGATCATTCCAGATAAGCGGCTGGCGATCGATCTCCTCCTGACAGCGGGGAGGGGACTGAATGAGACTGAGGAGGAGCCGCCTCCAAACCATGAGGAGGCTACGAACGAGTGGGGAACGGGGCTGAGTAAGCGGGGCAGAAGTGAAGATCCACCTGAGGGACGGGAGCCACTCTCCACCTCGGCGCGGGACACAAGAACCGACCCCCTGCTGAAGTAGCATCTTCCACGTCTGCCCCCTTGGGGTCAAACCGCGGATGACTAACTTGCCTAACAAGGCCTGACTCTGCAGCTCTGGATCGATGACTCCCAGGCCTCCCTCAGCCTGCGGAAGAATAACTGTCTGCCAAGCAACCCTGGCTCTGGTATCTCTGAGGCCATCCTCCCCGGACCAAAGGAAGTTCCGAACCAGCCTCCTAAGCTGTGCCACACTGGATCTCGAGAAACACCAACAGGAAGCCACATACCAAGCCGTGGCAAGGAGGACTTGGTTGACTACCAAGGCACGACCTGCAAGGGAAAGCTTAGCAGTGCTCCAGAAAGCCAGCTTCCGTCGGGATGGAATCTAGCACCGGGAGAAACTGCTGAGCTGGCGTGATGTCCAGGCCGACTTGAAAACCCAGGTATCTAGCTGTCTGTTCCCGCGGGATCCACCTGAAACCCAAAAACCTCCCCCACTGAGAACGTGCCCCGGGGTCTGTGAGGAAACCAACTGATTTGTTCCAGTTGATTTTCGCACCAGCAGCCGAGCAGAAGACCTCCAGGGCCATCCTCACCCTCTCCAGCATCGACTCATCGTCCTGGACATACAGGGCTGTGTCATCCGCGTACTCCGAGTCCAAGAGCTCCGTGTCCTCCCGGAGGGGAAGGTGAACACCCCTGATCCCTGTAGACCTCGCCCGGAGGTAGTAAGTCATAGCCTCGGCGAAGAAGAGAAACAGGTAAGGGGCAAGGGGGCAGCCCTGACGCACTGATCTCTCCAAGCTAAAACGCTCACCCATCCTGCCTCCAATGATGACTCTGCTAGAGGCTGTCCTGTACAAAGCTGAAATACCCTGAATCCAACCTGCTGGGAAACCTAGCCGCTCCAGAGTCCCCTCCAGAAAGGACCAGTCCACCCGATCGTAGGCCTTCTCAAAGTCGAGAAGTAGGATGGCAAGGTGTGATCCGCTGTGCTGAGCCCACTCCGCCGCCTCTGAAAAGGTGAAGACATTATCCAGGATACTGCGATCCTGGACAAAGCCTGTCTGAGTGTCATGAATGAGGTCTGGAAGTAGAGGTCGAACTCTGGCGCTGATCATCTTGGCTAGGATTTTGTAGGCAGTGGTAAGGAGAGTGATCGGGCGCCACTGACGGATCTCCTGTCTATCTCCTCCCTTCGGGATGAGGCAAATCAGTCCCGAGGAGAGGCTCTCTGGCATATAACCGCTGCTGAAAATCCTCTGAAGAGCTGCTAAGAGGGGCTGATGGATCTGGTCCCAGAAGGAGGTGAAGAATGCCCGAGATAGCCCATCCTCACCCGGGCACTTCTGTCCATCGATGGCCATCAAGGCCTCCAACATCTCATCCGTGGTAAACGGTGCCAACAGCGTCGCCTGCATGCTAGGCTGGACCAAGGAAGGAGTGTGTCTCCACACCTCCTCACGGGCACGACGAGTGCGAGGAGAGCAAGCGGCTCCTGCTGGAAAAGGGTCCTGTAGAAGTCGGTGGCCAATCCCAAGACCTCTCCCGGATCCGTGACGATGTGTCCCTCCGCTGTCCTGAGACTCCGAAGCTGATCACCTGCAGCTCTCTGGCCATGTGTCTTGAAGAACTCCCTGCACATCCGGTCACCCTTCCGAGCCCAGAACGAGAGAGAGGCGTGATAGGAAAACTCTGAGCGACGCTGGAGTGTCTCCTCAAGAAGGGCTCTGGCTCGAAGGGCCTGGATCCGAAGCTCCTCCGAGCCCGGGGATGCCTGCTGGAGCCGCTGAATGGAGGCGAGGTCCCTCCGAAGGGCTCTCTCTCTACCCCACCACTCCTGTCGAACCTGTAGGGCTGCGAGCTGGCAGATCTGGTTGGACTCCTGCAAAGCTTGCGCCACCGAATCAACCAAATCCGCGCACTCGCCCCAGTCTCTATCCCAAAGACTGCAAATACTGCTGTGCACGTCCTCCCTCGAGAAAATGGAGTCGGGAATCTGGCATGAGCGGGGGGGAAGGGCCTGAGCTGCCGAATCTAATGATAAGAGCACCGGCGCATGGTCGGAGAGTGTCGTCCCTGGAACTATACCGGCCTGACCGCCTCTGCTGATGGCCCAATCACTAACATAAAATCTATCCAGCCTCTCCAGGAGTCTGCCTCCTTCCCTGCGGAAACCCCACGAGAAGTCCAAGCTCCCGTGCCAACGTCGGAAGGACGGGTCTCGCCAACAGTCCCTTCCTCCTGTTGCAAAGATAAAAGAGTCCCAAGCGGACTGCTCTGCCTGAGACATACCTGTAAACTCCGGTCCTCTGCCCTGCTGGTCCTCCAAGGTCTCCAAATTGTTGAAGTCACCTCCAACAATCTAGGAATCCATGTTTGGGAGAATCCCTGTAAGTGTCCTCCAGAAGGTGGCTCTACAACGGAGATCTGTGGGAGCATAAATGTTGAGAATTCCAACTCTTGAGCCTTCCAATTCCAGGCCTACCCACAGGGCATGACCTGGAATCAACGTGCCATGACCGAAAACTCCCTGGGCTAGCTGCTCTCCCACGGAAGTACAGACACCACCACTCCTCCCCAGTGCGCCGATCGAGGGCTCCCAATAAGTGTGAGAGCGACCAGGGAGGATCTTCCCGCATCTACGGGAGTGAGCCGCCGAAAGCTTGTGTTCCTGGAGCAGAAGTACATCCAAACGTCCTATCACTGCTGGCTGAAGTTCCTGTCTCAAAATGAGCTTCCTGGGACCACGGGTGCCAGAAGAGTGAAACCCGTTCACATTCCAGGATACGAGGTGTAGGCTCATGGTGAGGGCTGGGAGGCAGCGAACAACTATCTGCTCGCGGTCGAGGTCGAAGAAGAAGCTGACATTTCGGAGTAGAGGCGCTGGCGCTTATGGAAAGGTTTGGAGGGGGAGGCGGGGTCGTCCTGCCCGTCCTTCAACACCTTCAGCAAAGGCGAGAGGCCTTTGGTACCATGAACGAAGGCTTTCTCGAGCCAGCTCGAGATCTCTGAGGTGGACATCCCGTAGAAGGCACGGAGTTTCTGAGGCGTCCAGGCTCTGACATCTTGGGGGAGGGGCCAAGACAGGGGGGCCTGAGGATCACAATTAGTCTGAATCGTTTGGCGGCGTAGCGCCACCGCAGGCGCACGTCACCCTCGGACCACTGAGTCTCGAGAAGCTGCCCACCGGACGGGCCTATCCAGGAGCAAATCTGAGCATGCGTCTGCTCCCTGAGAGCCTCCCAGACCGAGTCGTCTGTCCAGGTCTCGGTGCCGTCGCTGAGGAATGTGAAAGCAAAGCTAGGGCCATCCCTAGGGGCCAAGGCGGGGGAGGCCGAGAAGAGCTGGCGAAACGTGGGCAAGCAGCCGCCAGGTGTCCAAAGCTGTGACACCTCAGACACTGTCCTGGCTGTCCGGTGACTACCATGCTTTGGGTGATGCTGCCGGCACCTGTCACGATCTCGATCACTGCCGGGAGAGTCGCAGGATCCGCCACAGCCACACGGACTCGGGGGGCTCCTGCCGTAGTCACCGCATCCGCGAAAGTATCGTGCATAACCCAGCCGAAGTGGGAACCCATGTCCCTAACAATCGGCCGCAGCTCAGCAGCAAGACCAGGAAAAACTAGCGTCACTGGATGGCGAGGTATACGGAACCGGGCATCAAAATCTGCTGCGCTGAATCCACGGTACCACGGGACTATCATGATAATCTTTCCATCCACTGACGTGGGGGAGCCAGCAATCAGGTTGCTCGCAGCTTTCGCACTGGAGAGTTTAAGCCAGAAGATGCCCCTTCCCATAAGGGCCACCTCCTCAATATGGCCGTCCTCTAGCATGAGAGTGGACTGGAGCCAGTCCCTGATGGCTGATCTGGATGGGGAATGTCGAATGACTCTGCCATAGACCGAGGTAAGAGCAAAGTCATTGGCAACCTCCTGAACCCGAGATGATTGCTGCTCTGTCAGGATGACGCGGTAGGCATCTGGAGAGGGAGGGACCGTCTGGGCCTTCGGTTCCGGGCAGGGAGCCGCCATACCGCCAAGACAAACTGCGAGGCTTCCGGGGGGGGTAGAAGTGGGAGGGTGGAGCCTGGGTGTGGCGGGAACGGAGGTGGCGGGAGGTGGAGGCGGGGGACGGGTGAGGTGGGGCGGCGTGAGCGGAAGCGGGGGCGGGGGAGAGGCAGAGCGGGGACGAGGGGGCGGACGGGGGGCGGGGGTAATGGAGGGGCGGAGGGGGCGGGGTGGGGCGAAAGGACGGGGGGGCGGGGGTGAAGGCGGGAGGGGAAGGCGGGGGTGGAACGGGGGGGCGGAGAGGCGGGAGGGGGCGGGGCGGGAGGCGAGGGGTGAGGGGGCGGAATGGGCGGCGGGGGTGAGCGGAACGGAGCGAGGGGGTAGCGGGTTGGGGCGAAGGGGGGTTGCGGGGCAGGGGTGAGCGGAGGGGGTAGCGGGCGAGGGTAGCGGGGCGGGTGTGAGCGGAGGGGGTAGCGGGGCGAGGGTAGCGGGGCGGGTGTGAGCGGAGGGGGTAGCGGGGCGAGGGGTGAGCGGAGGGGGTAGCGGGGCGAGGGGTGAGCGGAGGGGGTAGCGGGGCGGGGGGTGAGCGGAGGGGGTAGCGGGGCGGGGGGTGAGCAGAGGGGGTAGCGGGGCGGAGGTAGCGGGGCGGGGGTGAGCGGAGGGGGTAGCAGGCGGGGGTAGTGGGGCGGGGGGTGAGCGGAGGGGGTAGCGGGGCGGGGGTGAGCGGAGGGGGGGAGCGGGCGGGAGTGGAGCGTGGCAAGGGGGACGGAGCGAGGCGGGGGTGAGGGGGGAGGTGAGGGCGGAAGGGTAGGGGCGGGAGAGGGCGAGGCAAGGAGGGGGAGGTAGAGGTACGGCGGGGGAGGGGAAGCTCGCAGGAGGAGCTACATTGATTAGGACTGATGCTATTGACTATGCCATTGGAGTACTACTCAAGCAGCACAGTCACCCTATCACATTCAAAGGATGCAAATTGAAACCAGGTATTCTGTATAGATAAAGAACCTCTTGCTGTTATTTGGTCCTTGGTGAAGAATAGGAGTTTTCTTATAGAGACATTTCATTGTGATGCATTTGAACAATTAAAACTTCTTATGTGGCAAGAGTTTACAGTCATAGTGATCGCTAAGCATTGCAGTGGCTTTAGACCATGCTTGCCTGGTCGGATAGACATGTTCAAACATTTAGCAGTTTAGAGGGATGATTGAGTATGTCCCAGGAGCTGAGAATGCGATTGCCAGTAACCTTAGCAAAAGAGCATGATGACCACAGTATTGATTGTTCAAGAGTAGACGCTCCTTGAGATGTACAACGAGTACCACAAATCTATGGAATAATCACTCCTTAAATGTAGAACCAGTACCACAACTCTCTGGCTTAAGAAGTATTGGTAAAAGGTGATGTTTGATGGCCAGCCAGCAAGGCTCGCCAGGCTTGACCAACAGTTGTAGCACTTGTTTCATATCAATAGAACAAATGTGCAATTTCAGGGGGCAGTTGCACCCAGTAAGGCTCTCTGCATCATCGTCAATCACATGCATGCCACACATGCGATTTAGTTCAGTACAGATCAGTTCATGCTTCTGCAAAGAGAGTCCTATGTCAGGGGACAGTTTGCACCTAGTGAGGCTCTCCGCACAATTCAGTTCGGTACAAATCAGTTCATGCTTCTGCTAAGAGAGATCAGTTGCATCGAGTGAGGCTCTCTGCACCATCATCAATCACATGCATGCTACACACGTCATTCAGTTTAGTACAGAATGGTTCACGCTTCTTCACAGAGACAGAGAGAGAGAGAGAGAGAGAGAGAGAGAGAGAGAGAGAGAGAGAGAGAGTCCTACAGCTTAGTGAGAGAGAGAGTGGTTTAGCTCATGTGCCTGTTACATGCACCTATTTTTGGGAAGACATGTAGGATACTATGGCATGTAGTCAACATGATCCATGTGAAGGGTTTTATGTCTGAAGCTTCGTTAATGTAGTGTCATGAAATGAAGCCCGTATGCATTTTGTTCATGTTTATGATGCTGAAAATTTGGGAGTTAACCTGGGAAAGATGGAATTTTGGTATGTTTCTTTGATCAAACTAATCATTGGAAGATATGATGGAATCTACAGCAGTTCTGTTTCTTCACTGAAATATTTTTCATGCTTTCGTTTCTTCTTGAGATATCTTTTTATTTTTTGAAATTCAACTTATGTTGCAGGTATCCAGTGTTTGCCAAAGCTGCAAGGTGTCAAGCTTGCTACCATGCTATTCGACTTGTTGAGCATCTTGAGAATGAGGCCAGACAGATAATTAAAAAAATTCCAAGGCCGTTTTTGGCTTTGCATCTCAGATTTGAGCCTGACATGATTGCCTATAGTCAGTGCGAGTATATGAATTTGTCCAACAAATCGGTGGATGCAATTGAGGCAGTTCGAGATGGCAGAAAGATTTTTACTGGTGAAATAGCAGTGTCTTGGAGAAAGAGAGGCAAGTGCCTTCTGACCCCTGCTGAATCTGCTTTAATTCTGCAGGCCTTACATGTGCCGACAGATATGCCAATTTATCTGGCAACAGGAGATGGACTGTTAGACAGGCAGGCCTTTTCAAGTGTATTCACAAACATCTACAACAAATCTATGCTGTTAAATAGCAGCAGTCTGAGGAAGCTACGAGGTAACAGTAAAGCAGCAGTAGACTATTACATATCTGTGAACAGTGATTACTACGTTGCTACTTACTTCGGGAACATGGAGAAAATGGTTTTTCCAATGAGGGCATTGAAAAGGAACTGGAATACTCTTGTATTGAATAGAAAAGTTTTTGCTGATGCGGTATTGAAACATTTAGATCGTTCTTCCCTGAGTAAGCTCCTTTGGCAGAGCCACAAGGAAGCCTTAGTCAGGGGAAGGGGCTTGGTTTTGCCTGACTGCTTCTGTGAGAGCATTTCTTCATATTCATAATTATAAAAGCTTATTTTAACGTAACAGGCTGGCTTTTTTGTTCTGTAGTGTTGTTTTTTCTTGTTCTAACATTGATGTGGAGCTTTGAAAAGTGCCTCAACCGTTTTATGTTATCCTTCCCTGTTTTTAAGTTTATGTGAGAAAATTTAAGTAGAAAAGGTAGCTTGGGAGCTTTTACCTGTACTTTAGCATGGGGTAAATCACTTTACTGTCATGTTTATTTGGGTGAGCCAACAGCTATTATGTTGGATTCATTTTGTATTTTTAATGAAATAGAGAGCATTTCATATGTTTCAGCTGATAAGGTCTTCTGACAAGGTTGAGGTTTTTTTCAATGGATGTAAGGATCATAAAAACACAAGTGCCAATTGAATTGGTTAAAGGGCAGCATAAAAAATGGATTCTTGGGACTCTAATGATGTTGCATTGCATGCATTTATGGATATTTGTAGCGATTGTCATGGTTTCAAAAACATAGGGGGCTTCTCATTTCAAAACCACCCTGCCATCGGATCCCTGAACTCTGTCCGCCTTTCTGGTCTCACCTCCAGACCTCTTTCTAGGTTTGGTTCCCCTTTGGCTTAGTGTCAACTTGTGGAACCTCTAGTGGATGCGACTTGTCCACATGAGAGAGCATTCCTTTCTTGGACCCCAATGATTGCATCTCGTAATTAATGTATATGCCTAGACATGCCTCTAGCCCTAGCTCTTTTCATTTGACAATAGACCATAATCGAATGGTCTTATCCTATAGTGTTCCACCTCTTTGACACTTTCAATATGTCTTGGTTTACCACCTTACGATGACCAAGCGATAGGCTTCCACGATTATGGTTGACGTAGTATTCCTTAAAAAATAGGTTTACGTCCTTGAAAACAAAACTGGGAAACCTCCTCTGGAGATTACTTGCCCTTTCCCATGTTGAACTCTCCTTCGGTCTATCCTTCCACTTAAGCAGGTGTTCTTGACATTGTGTCCCTTTCTTTTTTCTTGTCTATTCAAATTTGTTTCTGTCTGACGAGGTAAAGATGTAAGTTCAACTAGGACTTCATGTCCAATGAGATTATCAACATCTCCTAATTTTCTTTCAAGTCTACATGATGAAAAGTTGGATGTACTCTATAACCTTTTGGTAAGGCTAATTTGAAACAAGTTCTCCAGTATTAAGAATGTTAACAATCTCTGCTACACTATCCATCATACTAATGAAAAGCAACTAGTCATTTCTTTTCTTGATTCTTTTTAAAGTGGTGGGTTCACATGCATCCATTAAGAGATTCCATCATGCAACGTAAGTGGATTTCATGTAGAAGCTAAGATGCAAGTATCAAAATTTGCATGTGATGTCATGAGAATGTAGAACTTGAGAAACCAATTAGTTTTCCTTTTTGGACCACTTGAAAATCCATCTTGGATTTGAAGTTATGGCATGGCAAACTTTGATCAAGAAAAGGGGTCAAATGGATGATGTGTTAACTAGGTGCACACGGAAAGTGTGCTTGTGAAGAGGTGTGCTAGTGGAGCATAGGTGTTGATGTGGTAGGTGTGAGAATATGTAGTGTGAACATGTGCTTAGCAAGTTTTGCTATGTGTAGTAAGGGGTCGCTATGTGGTAGTGCCACATGGCTTTGTTGAGGTGGTAGGTCATGTGAGTTGTATGCCATGTGGGCTATGTGTTGATTGTGCAAGTGTCTGATGGTATGATAGATGCCAGGTGTATTGGACCTTATCACCCAATTTCACACACAAATATACCTGAGAGTGTATATACAAATATACTTGAATTGACAAAAGCTTGAATTTCACACTCAATCTATAAATATGTTGGAATTTGCAGAAGCCCTAAATTTTGCAACACCAATAAGCAACAATATCTTCAAATGTCCCAATGTGTTCACTAAATTTGCCCACAAAAATGGAATCAAATAACCACCACCTACAGCAAAAGGGATGTGGGCTAGAGAGATCCTATCCAGGTCTTTAAAAGACCGAGAAGAGGTTGGCGAGATAACATCATTAGAAATAGTACCAATGTAGGAGAGGTTAAGTGATTCTCTAAAACATAAGTATATATAGAACCCCAACATTTGATGAATAGTCTAGGAGTTTGAGAGAGACGGAGGGACAGAAATCCTATCCATATCTTTAGGAGAAAGCACAAGAAAAGGTTCATGAGACAACATAAATATACATAGTACCAACATGGGAGGGTTAATGTGATTCTCTGAAGTGTAGGTTATACACAACCAAACATCTCATGAAAAGTTTGAGGTTTCATTCATGATACTATGGGGGCTCATTCACAAACAACTTTGTGATCAACTTTTGGTCAGCGTGGGAGCATCAAGAGGGAGTCAATTTACCACGAAAAGTGGTTACTTGCTTGAAATATTCCTCTCCATTTAACCAGCTTGGAACCATCAATGTGGTGGTTGCAAATGTTTAACACTTGGGGAAAAGTAGGTGGTGACCTATAGTGTTAGCTCTCTATTGGTCCATGTGTTCAGGTGGATTGAGTTTGTTGCCGTGTGAACATCAAGCACCTAGCAGTACTAAATCTCCATGAGGAATTTTCCCATGTGAAAACATTGGTAATGTGGGTGGATGAAGATAGAATCCTTGACAAGGTGAGTAAGCCTCTCATGAGCCTCCAACTAGAACATGTCCTATCTGGTTAAATGATCGATATCTTGATTGGAAAGCTTGGTGCAAGGCTATCTAAGCTAAACTAGAATGGTGGGACAATATCTATTAAGAAATATAGGGCATCAAGTGATGTTATCGATTGTAAATACTAAAGGTAGGTATCCGGCGCACAGGCCGATCATTATGAATATGCAAGTGCAGGAGCCTCAAAAAACAAGTTCAGGTTCCACAAGTCAACAAAAAAATAATATGGTTTGACAAAAAGTAATGGGGGAAGCCAAACAATTGAGCATAGACTCGCAAATCAAAATGCTAAGGCAAATACGGACTCAAAAGGGCCTCATAAGAGGAGGACTAGGGAATGGGTAGTCTCCTTAATTTGAAGGGAAAAATGCATGGGTAGGATGCCATAAAAGAAAAGATTTTACGGGGTTTAGGTGTCATAACTAATTTCCCAATCTTGGACGGTCTAGATGTATCAAGGGTTGTTTGAAAATTGTGATCAAAGGGATCCAATGCTTCACAAATGGTGTGCAAATGAGGACCATTAGATCATGCTTCATCCAAGGGTTTGCAAGGAGTACCTTATTACAATCATCAGATCAAATCAACCAATGTAAAGGTTCAAAATTGCCTTTGTAAATGATCCTTTAGTGGGCAACAAGACTATGTTAAGGACAGGGTGACATGTGTGAAAAAAATGGACCAATGATTGAAAGGATTCTAGACCATCCAAACTTAAACGCATCAAAGGTGCACATGCAACACCACTTTCTAGCCATAGGATGAACTAGAGAGATCTAACGATGTGCGAATCATGCTATTTTCTAGCCATTAGGTCTAATTTAGATCTAATGGTGGCTGCTGCCGTTTTTGCCAGCATGAATGTCATGTGCCTAAAATGAATGGTCGCAGCTCATTATAGCCATTGGATCTTATATGATCCAATGGATCACATATGATCCAAAAGAACGTACTATGTAATTTGAGTTATTTTGGGTGGGACCAATTTTCTTGGAGGAAGAAAGAATCCTCCATGTTTTTAATGCTCTAGCCTCCTCATTGACCTAGAAGTTAATCCATGTTTATGCCCATTGTTAAGGCCTAATGGAAGATGCCTCATTGGCCTAGAGCTTAATCCATGTTTATGCCCATTGTTAAGGCCTAATGAAAGAGTCCCTTTTTAAGCTCAGATTTCCCCTAATAGATAGTTCTTCATCTTCTAGTATATATTTTAGATAATACAAATTGTCAAAATCTTTAAAGGCAAGAGCATTTCATTCAATTTTACATTAGTGATAGTAGTATGGTTATTGACCAAGCTTTTGAAAACTCTAGCAAATCTGAGAAACACATTGAATTCCTAGCCAAAACGTACACTTATCAATTGTGCTAGACTAAAGTGCCTTCCAAAAAGGATCACATTCTTTATTTAAAATTGCATCATATGTAAAAAATCCCAAAGTTCATCTACAAACCATAATTTTACTACTACTTAGATTGGATTATCTACATATAGCAACAACATTTTGAGTGATTCTTCTTTAATTGTTAATAATGTGTATACATGCTTTGTTTATATTCGAGATCAAGGCTTTCATGAACATAAAGTATAGATGCTTGAACGATATGACATGACTCACAATCTACCCATGAAGTCCTCAAGAGTACAATCACCCTCCTTTGGATTGCCATATCATAGATCCTTTGGTTATGACCTAGGAAACTCTTTTGGATCAATCCGACATACTATGCCAATGACTTCTAGTACCAACAAACTAAGGTCTTTATTAGTTTTTGAGATGATTAAACAATGATATACAAGCTTGTGACTAGATGTCCTCCCGTATTGGAAGCTAACATGGGCAAATGCTTAAGAGCCAAGATTATCCATGGAACCCCAACATCAAAACTTGCTTAAACAAGCTATCTAGACTCAATTGAAATCATCCTATATCCTACCACTACAGAACAAATAGTTGGTATGCCTATTGTACAATGACACTAAGTTATTGATGCTCCACAGGTTTTGTAGACGAGACTTACAAAAATACATCTCCTTCTTTTGTCCAATTGGACACGTGATAACCACCAAAGAAGTTGAATCTTGTCACACCTTCTACTTGCTTCAAAATTTTACCTCACTTGTTTTGAAATCTAGCAATATGTTTTAACTTTACAAAAGGAAGTCACAAACATTACTAGTTTAGAATACAATCTCTAGATCAGAGTCAACAGGGACATATGCTCAGACAACGGACTCACATTGGTTGGGCACATTGGGACAGTGGTCCAACACGGTCCTTTGGCCATTGGAGCAGACTACCTATGGAGACAGAGGCAAGGCTTGATGCCCTAGTGCATTTGTGAGGGGCAGGGCAGCTGATGGGCGAAATTGACTTAGCCATTCCTGAGTCCTGGTGGGAAGGACTTCATGTTTGGAGAGACATCAGATGGTTGGGGCAGTTTTCTCGTACTAGTATTCCCTAGAGGATGTTGATGCAACATGGCAGCACGTACCTCGGATAGCCACTCACTGAGAGAGACCCCGAGATGGATGGGAGTCTTGATGGGATTCACTGGCAGATGATCAGAGTGGTAGGATATTTGGGGAAGGAGTGGCACATTGAACCTCCCAGTATCTCAGAGTAGGACGCCTCTAGATGGCACCTTTGGCTGTGGGAGGGTAGACCCCTGAGGGAGGTCCAGTGGGATCCGAGAGAGTGGTTTTGGACCTCCAGGGGCAGCAGCCTAGCTGAGCTAATGGATGAGGTGCCCTTCTTTTCCTATACCACACGGATTGGAAGGAGGCTTCAAATGGACTCGTTGAGGTGGACCCCCTCGAGGGAGAGACATTGGGTGACCCAAAGAGTGCCTCGAGATGTTCGCTCCAAGTTTTGGACACGGTTGTGGTCAAGCTTGCGGTCGAGGAAGATCTCATACTTCTTCTAGCTGGCTGCCCACAGAGGCTTGCCCATCAGACCGTGGTTGGAGCAGATGTGAGTGGAGGGGCAGTGCCATTGTTGCTTGGATGGTGTCTTAGAGACTATTCCACATTGCCTGTGGATCTGTCGTAGCGCAGCAAGGATTTGGATAGGAGCCCTCAGGATCATGACACATATGCAGAGTCTTCATAGAAACTACACCTGGGGGATGGTGGCTTGGTTGACAGAGGGAGGACATGCATTTTAGATTGATGAGATGTCCCCAGCCTATGTCCCCAGCCTACCGGATACAGGTTCAAAGCATCCAGAGGATTGCAATCCACGAGGCAGTCCCTCTTGACAACCTAGCTCCTCCTCCTAGGGAGGACAATGTTTGGGAGGTGATAGCCAGCATCATGGCTTAGAACATTTGGGTGGCTCGCTGCAGTCTTGTGATGGGTGAGCACCTAGTTCCACCCTCGTCTACCCTAGTTGCCATCTGGTAGGATATCATTTACACTCTAGGGTCCACTTGGGAGCGTGGGACTCCACGCTCTAGGGTGACTATCGAGAGGCGTGCTCATTTTTGCAAGGCTTGGCCTGCAAGAGTTTTCTACATCTTCACTCCACGAGGGATTCGCTGGCTGTATAGTCCCCCCACTTGGCTGTAGCCCCAGTTCCAGAGATCCCCTAGGCAATGAGCTGGGTTTCTCTGGAGTAGGCCGGTTTCTTTATTTCAGCTTTTTCTGGTTTTTTCCATACTTAGCACCTTCGGGGCTGCCGTCTTGTATGAAATCTTTCAAGCATTAATAGAAGGTTCCTTTCTTTGACAAAAAAGAAAAAAAGAAAACGATCTCTATCCCTTACTAACCCCTTACACAAACAAACAAAATATTATTTTGAGATACTTATCAGGATATGATCTCTCTCCCACTCTCTCAAAATTGTAGCTTAGTTCAAGATGTGATCTCTCTCTCTCTCTCTCTCTCTCTCTCTATCTCTCTCATCAAGCTACACACTCACACAAGCAAATAATAAATTATTGTTTGATGTGAGAAATTTAAGAGAATGTGTTTGGAAAGCATTAGATAATTTTTAACGCTCTTGGAAGAGCCATCCATAAATGATGATTGTGTGCAACTATCTTATGTAATTGTGAAAGAGTTCACCAAAGCTGTGGCAGATGGATGGGAAAAATCATACACTACTCATTACATGGTATGTTTGGTCCCCACCACATTTTTAAAAATTTAATTGCGATTCATTTGTTTCCTAGCATTGGCCTCATATACCTTTCATACTTTAGAAGTATATGAGATGGAGGTGGGGTTACTCAAAGTAACACTCTATGTGAAATGTTTGAGTGGTTATATCATAGCATAGTGGGCTCCTCTAATAAGTTGAGCCAAAAATTGGAATTTCATGGAAATCTTTGGAACTTGCCCAAAAGTACACAACATGGAGGTGGAGTTACTCAAAGTAGAACAAAGACGACTTAGGATTCTTAAGGATCAAGTAAGAAGGGAGGATTACCAAAGAGCGAGCAAGGAAAAGCGAGCAAGCCCAATTAAGCGAGCGTGATTAAACAACAGGCAAGCGAGCAGCCCTTCATCCACTATATGATTAATCGAATTTCATTGGAGAGAGGAGTGATGCCCCAAAATGATATTGCTTCCCTCCTTCCTTCTCATGCTATCGCATTAGACTCATTATGGAGAGAGATTCAATAGTATATAAAATATATGATTCACAAAAACAAAGACTACTTAGAGGGCACATTGTTCGAATTGCACATGTCCTTCCTTCTCATATATTTACATTGTAATAAATTTGGCAAACAAACCATAGTGGTACTGAATACAAGATTTGAAAAAGAACTAATATTGCACACAAGTTTTACATTACATATCATGCCTGCCATGCTTATATGATTATATATTCCATACATGCATCATGAAGACAAATATCAGGCTACACATATCCTTCCTCCCCATACTTGGTATCTTCCTCCATACACCCATCCAAAGAAAAGTAGCCTACACATCATATTAAATACCTTTTTCTCCTTACTTTCACACTAAAATCCTTATGGAGAGACAACAACATAGGAGCAGGTAGAATATATAATTCAAATAGCCAAAACATGCTCATACTCTACATGTACATATCATGCCTTCCATCTTCTACTATTCACATTAAAGGTTGACATATCTTGCCTCTAATGCTTGCAGAAGTATATCCTTACTTCCATTACAAAAACATAGAAGGATCCCTACCTCTATAATCCGCATGTTCAGCAAAGAACAACAGAATGTCTTTCACATCATCTAGTCTATGGAAGATGGATTTCTTTTTCCAGCCAATGCTTGAAACAACTCAATCTTAGTCAACGTTGCTTGATGCATAAACTGATGCATTGTATCACTCAATCCCAGCACTACAATGAACATAAAGTATATGTGCTTGCAAGGCATATAAGGAGTTTTACTTGTCTCCCTTTGAGTGAAATCAAGACATGTACAACATGGGAATTCTGAAATTGAGCACAGTATGTTAGCCCCTTGGAAATTCAACCTAATGTATGCATGTGGAAAAGATGCACCTCATTTGGAATAATAGTGCTCTCTCTTACAACCTCCCCATTCTCTACAATTGCCTTGCTTATCCTTTCTTTGAATTCTTTATTGAACTTAGTTCTCCATGACACAAGCTTTCCATCACGACGAGATGGGCGCACATGGCTTGGCGTACAGATTTTTTGCATACGAGATGGGAAGCTCATGACACCAATAGCATCATCAGTCTCAAATACAAATCCTGCCCTTACCAGGGTCTCCCTCTCATCCATAGTAATTGATGTCCCACATGCAACCTTCCACACACCTGGAGAGTTTCCAGGAACACCCTGAATGGAATTATCCGCCTTCCATGTATGGGTCACAGTACTATTGCAAAACCAAACAAATTGTTCTGTTAATTTATTGGAATGTTGCCTTCTTCCCTTAAAGCAAGGTGCTGGCACACCATTGCTTGCACTTCTACCAAGCGCATTGATCATTGCCCCACACCGTCTCTGACTTTCTGTCAAGTAACCAAAGCATGTGACAACACTTGGCATCATGAATGTTTGGCTCTCTACAAACTACCTGGTTTGTAGGATTTAAAAAATCAAGTTGTCTTCTTTTTCCAATCACTCTCTTTGTAGTGACAGTGATGTATTCAGGGCGATGACTATCAAGTGCATGGACTCCTCTTTCTTCTCATACTTATCGGTTCTATCATCGGTCTATCCATCTCTGGAGAGTGTAGCCCAGCCTCTTCAATCATAGTGTGTGACAAATCAACAAGCCTATTTCTATCTCCTTTACTAGATCCACCACCATCAAGTATTCTTTGTCGTAGAACATCCAAATTCGGACCTGTACCCAAGTGTTTTCCATTCAAAAAGGCATTATAGTGAGCACTCTGAAGGACACTCATTGCAAGATCTGCAACACAAGTGTCTTGCATACCCATGTGCTGCTCTCATGCTAGAGTGTTTTGTCTCCAAAAGATTTGCTGTAGGAACAAACCCAGAATTTTTCTCTTGCTACAAAAACATTCTCCCCCATTGGTTGACTCTAACATCCCACCAAGCCAACCATGTGTGGAGTGCTGGCAACTCACCCTCTTTCACATGCAATGGAGACCAATACAAGGTCAATGTTCTCTTACATTGATCTGCAAAAGTAGCTGTCATTGCCTCCCTCCATTTCCTACATAGAACCCTATGCTTCTCCTGAAATTGTGGCTTATTGCATCTTTTGTATGCTCAACCATGCTCATCTCCCAGTGAAAACCACAAGTCCTTTCTTTACCCTCCATTAGATTTTCAGGCCCACCATTGTAAACTGTGCGGATAGCAAGCCAATTTGCTCCTGCTCCATTTGCCATGAATCCTCAAAATTCAGGTGGTTCAAAACCATTCTTCTCCATCTGACTATTCAAAAGCTTCCAGAATTGCACTTGTGCATGGGTATCTTCCACCTTGAATTCACATATAGCTATTGTTAAGAGTTCCTTTATGTAAGGGTCATACACATGAGCACCCATAGTTGACCATCCTTTTACTCGATGGACGTGGTCAAAATGTAGCCATTGTGATCCAAGGCTACCTCCTAGCCGCATTTGATTCACCAAATCAACCCTTGATCTTGGACCAATGGTTGACATTTTGAAAATATGTGGTTGTTGTTCATCTTGCAACTGCCCAGGAAACAAGATACTTTGCACATATGGATATCTGCATCTCTTTTTCAAACCCAGTATTGAATCCATTTCACCATCTCCTCCTCTAGTATCACATCTTGGACTCTGCGCGTTGTGGCACATGCAAGCATTGCTATTTGAAGCTGAAGAAGAAGAGATTTAATGTCTGTCCAAATGAAATGAGGGAAGACAATTATGTTGCTCTAAATTGGAGGAGATTTGAAAATGTCAATGTTGAAGGATGTGATAAAAAGAGATGGCTACTGTCATATAAGAGCACTCAACCAAGGGAGCTTATACGTCACGTGGTTCAATCCATCCCAAAATATGTGCTTCACAATTTCATAGCCAGCTAGGTAAATAAGCAGTTCAGGACATGCCTTGCCAAAATTTCCCATGACACTATCGTCTCTGTCATAGATTTTGGCGAGTCATTGTTTGTCTCTCCATTGTTTGTCACTCCATCTGAATGTAGAGGGAAACGTTAAACTCGATCCCAGTCTTCACAGTTGCAATGTTCTCACGGATCCCCTACGATGCATGCACTACATAAACAAGAAATTTTTCTTATTTTAATCAGTTGGTTGTTTGAAAAGCCCCATATGCTGTGCATACCATGAACTCCTTTAATTTTCTCCCAATCGTGCCGGCTTCTCCTTTGCACTTCATCCACTTTCACTTCATGGAACACTCTGCATACTACACTATTCTTAAGTCTTTGTTTATTATATGTTGAATGCACACCTATGGAGAGGTTGGTTGTAAGCCACGTTACAGCATCATGGGCATCATTGAGTTTTTCTTGAGGGCATGTTAATTGATGTTTAAATAATAAAGCTTGCTTAATAACAACATCACATCCATCATGTTCACCCTTGCCATGGCTAGACCCAAAGAAATTCCACATCATGTCTAGATCGGTCAGGGATTTGAACCTTAAGACAAAGTAGAATCCATGAGCTGACCATCTAACCACACCCAATGTTGTTTTATATTTTTTGCATGGGGATTTTCCATTTTTAGCCATTCCCAATGTAGTAGAAAAGCATGCTACACAAATTAGGTGCCATGTTCCCTATCATTTAAAATGTAGAAATGGTATGTACGTTGCACTAACCTGGGCTCCTATGAGTCAACAAGTAGATTGGCATCAAATGTACAAGAATCAGGCAAATGATTGTACGTGATATGCACAATAATGGTTATCTACTTGTTGTACCATTGAGCACTTTGTATCTCATCTTATTCTTGAAATGAATAATTTTTAGCAATGACCTCACTAATTGTCTCAAAGAGGGGGATAACTTTGAAGTTGTCGTTGCCTTTGGAGAGAACGAGGAAGATGAACCATACTTTCTGTTGCAGTGCACAAAACCTAAGCTCAAGGTTGAGCTAGCATTTAAGGATAATTGGAGAACAACCTATGAGAAGTGGGATGTAGTGGTCGGAGCTTTTTGGTACAAAAAAACATCTAAGAGAGGCCACAATTATGAACTACTACATAAGAGTGCACAAACATTTGTATACTCTCATCTAGTAAGAGCTATTAAATTCCAGATGCAACTTGTACCACAATGAAAGAAGGACAAGAGTGTCTTCAAATTGGATTTAGACATGCATGAGCACATTTGGGGTGTCTTGGAGCAGTGGACGAGGATGAATGAGATAAAACTAAGAAAATATAGTCTCATTATAAGAAAATAATATTCCACTTATCCTAGAAAATGGAAAATGTATTTGAGACTATGCTTCTTTTAGTAAATTCCAATTTCCAAACTAACCACCACACTTGTTTTTGTAAATTCCAAATGATAAATCCCATGCTTGTTTTTAGTATATCCCAAACAAGCACCGTGTTGTTTTTATTAAATTGTTTTGTAGATCCCAAACGATAAATCCCATGCTTGTTTTTAGTATATCCCAAACAACCACCGTGCTGGTTTTATTAAATCCCATAGTTACTTGTTTTTAGTATATCCCAAACAACCACCGCACTAGTTTTATTAAATTGTTTTTGTAAATCCCAAACGATAAATCCCATGCTTGTTTTTAGTATATCCCAAACAACCACTGCGCTAGTTTTATTAAATCCCATAACGAATCCACACATCCAGAAATCCATTTATGTTGTAATAATAGAAGCAAACCACTGTGCTGGTGGCTGTCAATATCCTAGTGCAACTAACCACCATGCTCGTGATCACTTATCCTACACTACTGCCATGCTATCCTAAAATTTGTTGCACAGTGCTATACTAAAACATTCCCCTTTAGACTAGTTATCTTTAACTATTAGATTTCAACCACCGTGCTACTTAAAACATTTAAGTATGAACATGGAAGTAAGTCGACACAAAATTAGGTATTACAACCACCATAGATCATGGATTATGGTAGTCCGAGAAAGTCCACAAGTCCAAGAAATGCCTGCAAGATATTTATTTTTTCAAAAATACGATGACATTTTATGGCTCAAGGAAATTCCAAACTCCCAACTACTTTATCAACCTCTTTATAGCAAGCATCTCCTAGCTCTTTAGGCCAGTCTAATGTACTATCACATATCTCATTATACACTTGGACCACCAATTGCTTGCTTGCCTCTGTCGACTTGTACACCCATAGTAACTCCTTTCGCTCAGGGTCCTCTTCATCCTAGTATTTGCACTCTATACAACTTTGCACCTCCACCATGTCCTGCCAAAAGAAACCTTACATCATGATCTTGACAAGTATCTTAAAGGAGTAGGGAAAACAATAGCCAGAGAAATTAATATTCACCGTCTTTGCCAACTCCAAGTCATACACCCAATTGCAAAGCATGTCCTCCTTGTAGCTATTTTCCTCCCTCTTTTTCGAGTATGCTTCTATGAGGAGGTCATCCAACATTGTTCTCAGATAGAACGAAATCATTCCAAAGTCTTTTGGGTATGCCATAGATTCACAATAGGTGGATCGGTGTATAGAGTTTTGGGGCTAGATTTCATAATGGGCTCTTAGTTGTGTCTGTATTGCACTTAAATAGGGAGAGAGTTCATTGAGCCTGATCTTCTCATTCTTCTTTCATACAACCGATTAATTAAAATCTTTTAGTCTCACATTAGTTGTCTAATTGAAATCTTTTGTCTCACATTAGTTGTCTAATCGAAATCTTTCGTCTCACATTAGTTGTCTAATCATAATCTTTCGTCTCACATTAGTTGTCTAATTGAAATCCACATTAGTTGTTTAATTAAAATCTTTTGTCTCAAATTTGTTGTCTAATCAAAATCTTTCATCTCAATTATGGTCCTTGGCATGTCAAAGGACACTATCTAGTCACATAGCTAAGAAAACATTGCCCAAGTAAACTCTAGAGAAGATTAATAATTCAATAGATAACACACATATTACATAGATTACATTTCAAAGACTCATTTCCTTCAGATTACATCTCAAGGACTCCTTTCCTTCATGGGGCTGGTTCCACATTGCTTTGAGCAGGCCGCCTTTTTGAGCTACCCAATTGTAGGCTCAGCCCTCCTTGTTGCTTTCCTGAAGGGAGCTGGTTCCTTCCTTGAGGGGCCTGACCCATTGCTTCATGTCACTTCCTCTTTCCTTAATTTGAGCTTTCTGGAATTTGAGCTCCTTGTCTTTTGCTTTTTTTTCCCAAATGGCAAATTGAGCTATAGCACCTACTTTCTCATCGTAGATAGATGTAGCAAGCAGGCACATTTGATCTGTCCATGACATGGGCAATGGTAAATGGCATTCTCTACATAACGATCTTGCATGCACAAAAACCCCAAAGCAAAAAATGCACATAGGGTGGTAGCACGTAGGCAATTGAATCATGCAATCATCTATGATGGTGGGGGTATGGCAGACCATGCATTTCCGACCTTGCTACATAGCATGATAGGCATTTGATTTTAACTATTGTGACTGTCAATACCACAGTCTTGCTCTTTACATGAAGAAGTTGCTTATTGATTACTTCCTCCCTCATCCTAAGGCTACAGGTGTTCTCCTTCACTCTTTGCTCATTCTATGCAATAGCTTCATCTAAATCCCTTAGCATCTATTGAAGCTACTTAAATTGCTCAAAAACATCAACATGGGCCGTTTCCAAGACTTCCACTCTAGTTTGAATTCTCTCACAATGGCAGACAGCTTTTCAAAACTATCGAAAGCCACGACAAGCTCATGCACAACCCTATCGTAATCTTGTTGCAGGGTCTTGTAGCTTACTCTTTGAACTTCCAATAGTGTTTCAAAAAAATAACCCTAACCGTGGCTGCTGCAACTTGCTCCACCATGGTTGCTCTCTGCATCCTTTTTGGCTTGGAGAGCTGTCTCATTGTCTTCTCCACCCTAGCTACTCTTTGCCCCATCCTTCCTGGCCTTGAAGCTCTCTCGTAGCTCCTGCATCACCACTCTAGTTTCTACATTCTTCCTTTTGAGCTCCTCCATCATTTGGTCTTTTTCAATGTTCAATGCATTTTGCATGTTGCAGAGCCATTTGTAAAGACCCTCCTTTTTTGCTCTCTGATCTTCAAGCTCCTTTTGCATCATTTGCTAGCCTTTTGTTCGTGATGTCCCCATCACTTCTAACTTCTTCAAGCCTATCTTGGAGCTCCTTGATGCACTTCTCTGCTTCTTCTCTTCTATGCATTTCCATGTCGACCATTTTTGTAGCGACCTTAGCTTGCTCTTGTGCCTGCAAGGCCCTCGTTTGTGCCTCCTCTACCTTGGCTTCTGCATCCTCCCTAAGAATTTTGTCAAGTTGTGCTGCCTTTGCTGCATCGGTGGCTTTCTCTAATAGAAAAGTCATCTTCTAAGACATCTTCTTATTGTATTTCTCAAAACTCCCTTTGAGGGTAGATGTCATCAGGTGCACTGCAACTCCAATAGACTGAGATGCTAATTTGAATTTTCCATCCATGCAATTCTTCAGGTTGGTTATCATGCTCTTGGAGATTACCCTTGAGAAAGATACATCATGTCCTTTCAATTGCTCTACTGCTGCTTGAACCTACTAGATTTTCACGATTCCTCTTGTATTAGGAAAGAAGTGCATTGTCTTCTTTAGCACATCTTGGAGGTCTATTGGCAAGCTAGAAAGCTTGACTCTACCATCTTTACTAATCTGAGTGTTGGGGTATACATCTAGAATATCCTATCTCTTCCACTGCTTCTCGAAGAAGTGTGCTTGCAAACTTCCTCTAGGAATGCCTAGCGCATTTTCAATCACGCCTTCAGTGATGGTAATCTTTTGACCTTGATAGACTATTTGCCCCCCCTTCACGTTCACCTCCTGTACCAACCTGATGAAGTTGCTGAGAGCATCCAAATCGAGCTTTTGAAGAGCAAGTAAGGAGCTCCCATATGTCACAATTTCAAGATCAGGAGAGGAGAGTCTCTCACACTGTGTTGCAGAGGGGGAGGAAAGATTGTGTGAGGAGCTCTTGGACTGTGCAGGGTCCATTATGAGAGGATAGAAGTTGCAAGAAGAGTGCAAGGGAGATAGAAATGGTTGAGAGGGATAGAAGTTGCAGGAAGAGTGCAAGGGAGATGAAATGGCTGAGAGGGATAGAAAATGAAGCAGTTAAGGGAATGGAATAGCGGAGGCTTAAGTTTGTAGCCCAACTACACTGTCAAGGTGAGGGCCACTGTGGTGGTTGGCCTAAATTTTGATTAATTCAATTCAGCAATACTACCTTGCATGGTAATGAGTGATTAGAGATGGTGGGTGTCTAAGATTACTAGCCATGTTTGTGGTGGCGGCTAGTGCATGGTAATGAGTGATTAGAGGTGATCAGGCTTCATGATTTACTTTTGTGGTAATCACTACCTGGTGGTGGTGGCTCTCATCAACCACATCTATAGCCACTAGGATGGCAGTTAATTACCAGGCACTATAGTGGCTTGCAATTACTCACCTGCATGCATGATTACTACGAGTGTAATAAATTACCAATCACCAAGCTTGCTTGCTCAGTAGAGTACTAGAGTGCATGGTAATGATTGATTAGATGTGATTAGGCTTCATGATTTACTTTTGTGGTAAGTACTACCTACTTGGTGGTGGTGGATCTCATCAACCATGTTTGTAGTGGCTAAGATTCCATCGAGCTGGTAGTTAATTACTAGTCATTGCAGTGGCCTACTCACTGACCACCAGGTGTTTGCTTCATGATTACCAACCCATCTAGGGTGGTGCCTAAGATTCCACTGCAGTGGGCTGCAATTAATATTGATCGAACCTTGGGCTCCAACCACCATGGTGGCTCAAACTTTATAATATATAAGATCATGGCATTTGGCATTTTACTATGTTGCTCTCATCTACACCTGCTCTACTACTTTGCTCCACACGCTCTACTACTTTTCTCCACACACCCTCCTCTAGCTCTTTTCTGCCCCTGCTCTACTTTTCTCCACACTCCCTCCTCTAAATCTCGTCACTTATCTGCTCCCCTACTCATTTGCTACTCACCCACTCATCTTCACCATGCCTACTACCACCACCCCTTGATGCATTGTGATCCCAATGTTATCTGCCTTCTCATATAAGGTGATTGTGTTGCACTCACCTGGAGTAAAAATGTTGGCACTAGTGGACACCCTTCATTCCCACTGTCGATTCCCCCCATATCTATATGTCACCACCTTAGAATACATGCTCACCTCTGGTCTCTTTATGGTTGTGATGTATGGGTTCCCCCTAGACGTCGACGAAGGCCTCATGATTTTCATAGCATAGTACTCTTGACTTGTTGGGGGGGCCGTAATCTGAGTCCTGGCAATGTGCATGGTCTTTGGCCTCTCCATTGTCTTCTCCATTGGCTCCCTAAAAAAATTTATGCAACAAGCTAGGCTGGCAGCACTACTGAGTTGTACAAATTTCCTCTAGCTCAGACGAGGCTCATAACCACTCAGCAATGGCTGGATGTAATCTTTTGGCCTCTAAGGTTCTCAGTGACCTTTTGGCTCACTGAATGTAATGTTTTGGTCTCTAAGGCTCTCGGCAGTTGCTGAGTTTTTATTACATTTATGTAATCTCTTTTTGTTCAATTTGAGTCTCTAAATATGCACTGCTGTTAACTTTTATATTTAAATGGTTATGGTCACTAGATGTAATCTTTTGGCCTTTAAGGCTCTCATCAATTGCTGAGTTTTAATAAATGTAAGATCCTCTATTCAAATTTTGCTCATTATAAGTTGTTAATTTTTATATAACCTATTATTGGATATAGATGTACATTGTAATCTCTTTTGCTCAATTTTCACTCAACGAATTGTAGTTGAACTAGTGCGATGGTCTCTCTAAGACAACCTTGAATTCTGGGCAATGATGATAGGTCGTCAAGCTAGAGACTGGACTGAGGCGATGTTTAAAGTGATAGATTGTCTTATTATTATGCCAAAACTAGCGCGGTCGTCTCTCCAAGCCAACCTGTGATCTGCATGGGTGCATTGCTCAGTGGCAGGTGGCAAAGTTGCAACAAAAGGTTGCATGATGACAACTGGTCAAAAGCCAGAGACTTCATTGTGGTGATGTTTAGAATGATAGATTACATCTCATTATTATGCCAAGAACCAGCATGGTGGACTCTCAAAGCCAACCTTGAATTTTAATGATCCGCATGGGTGTCCTGCCCAGTGAGAGGTGGCAAAGCTATGGCAAAAGGCTGCACGATGATAGGTGGTCAAGCCAGAGACTGCACTGTGCGAAGTGTTGAGAGATATGGTGCCATGAGCACATAGATTAAAGGGAAAAGATATGTGATAAGGAATGTATTAAAGTAGCCACCCTAAGATGTGGACTACATGATGTGGGGATGTGGATCAAGGATATCCACAAGGAGAGATGTGGATGAGAGGATCACACAAGTGTTGACTATTCTAAGGGCTCTCTCTATAAGAAGCCTATCTCTTGTATTGCAAAAGCATAGATTTGCAATCGATTGATTCATAGTTGCTCATCATCTCTTTCATGGAGTTTCTTCTATGCTTTGAGCCTCCGTAGTCTTCTGCTCAATAAGATGCACTAGGTTTAGCATGATCTTACATTATTTCACATGGTATCAGAGCAGGTTTAGCTAAGCCTAGATTAGATTAAGGTCATTGAGAGAGAGATTTAAGAATCCTTAGGTAGATAAAGATTTACGTTCTTTGAGAGAGAGAGATGTTTTTCTTAGTTAGAAAATTCTTTGACTAGCATTGAGATTTCATTGTTAGGATTCCATTTCATCCTTTGAGAAATCTCATTCAAGAGAGTGTGTTTGTCTTAAAGGGAAGACTCTAATCTGTGAGGCGGTCAGAAGAAAGGTTCTCCATCAACAAGCTTCATCCATGATGGACTTCCCATAGCTTGATCTCTTGCAGCTCCATAGCCCATAATTGCCACAACAGTGCTCCATCTACTTCTCAGCAGCACAGCTATTCGACAACAGCCACTTCAAAGAGCTCCAATGAGTACCAACTAGTAGTGGCTGTAGCGCTTCTCCATCAAAAAACCATGTACTTCAATGCCAACCTGTAATGTCTCCAATGTAGCAAGCAAATTCACTAGCAGCCAGCACAAGCACCAACTTCGATGCAGTCGACTGCAACAAGCTAAGGGCCTAGCAACTACACTGGCTAGCAAGGATCGTGGCTCAACACTGACAACACTTCTACAACCAACTGGCAACAGAATCCGCCATCACGGACAACTACCAGCCTCCTCCAAAGCCTTCATACGTTTCCTCCACGACCGTTCAATAACAAAACAATTGGATCTGTGTTGTGTGTTGGTGTCCGCCAAACTACCTACCTAGTGCCCACGGTTGCTGCAAACAACGTCAACGATTACTACTTGTAGATGCAAGCCAGAGCAAGAGCAGGGAAGGCACCTACACGACTCAGCCCACAGCACCATTGCCAGTAAGCTCCAAGCCTTGCCATCATCAAATGACCTCTCCAATGACAGTAATCTGCCTCCCAAGCCAAGCTCCAACGATTGTGGATCTATAGTTGTGCCCTCTGCATCTCCAACATAGCCTCTCAACGGACTGCCAACCTCCAAGCTCCAATGATCCTTGCTCACAGCAAGACGGCTCCCTACCTTCAATGCTGCTCGACAACCCATGCTACATGATCATCAACACACCCCTGCACAGTCGCACTCGCTCCTCACAGCACCTTGCTAAGCGTCGCATCGAGCGAGAAGAAGATGCAGCAAAGGGAGAGAAATGGAATGCCCACAACCAGACATGGAGATAAGGATAGGCTTGGATAGTGAGGCTTGGTTTGTAATTGGCCAAGTGGAAATGCCACATGGTAGATAGGTGTAGTTAAGTGAAATTTATGGTTAGGTTTGTTTAAACTTTGGGTTAACTCATTTAGTTAAGAGTATGCCACATGGCTAAATCTGAGTCTGGTTAACTTAACCCACCATGGTTAGAGTTAGGGTTAGTTATGCCACATCAGCATGCACAGTCAGCAGTGCCACCAAGGCACAGTAACCTCTTGCTAAGCATAGTAAAGTGAGTGTAGCATGTGAATCCCTCTGCCACATAATCAAGGCCCCCCCTTCTTCACAAAAACTTCAACAAGCCGTAACTTTCAATCCAGAAAGAATTCGAATATGCTCCAAAAAGGAAAAGTCATCGTCTTTTCGAGCTCTACGTGTCTATCAAGTTAAAATCATTGTTAGCAATTAGACACTGCCATTGAAGCAAAATAAAGCTCATGGTAAGACCTTTGCAACAAATGGAAAGGCAACGCATGAATGCCCCAAAAAAAAAAAAAGAGATGCCAAAAGCTCAAGTGCATGAGATGACCATAGCAAAAAGCGACACAAAAAGCATTAAGGCACATGGAAGAACAAAGCATCATGCATCAAGCTATGTCAAGTGAAGAAGTGAACGCCATCGACATGAAGCATTGAAAAGCAAAATCCTTGCCACCTTTAGCCCACACGTTTGTAAATCAAGCCTTACCACCTGAGAGTAGCTATGAAAGCACCCAGGGGAGGTATTGACATGTAAACCACACTTTAACACCTTAAGTAGCAATGCAAGCACTAAGGGGAGGTGATGGACTGTACAACTCACATCTGACCACCTTGCAGTAACCAAAGGATCATGGCACCAAGGGGAGGTGTTGAGAGATATGGTGCCATGAGCACATAGATTAAAGGGCAAAGGTATGTGATAAGGAATGTATTAAAGTAGCCACCCTAATATGTGGACTACATGATGTGGAGATGTGGATCAAGGATATCCACAAGGAGAGATGTGGATGAGAGGATCACACAAGTGTTGACTATTCTAAGGGCTCTCTCTATAAGAAGCCTATCTCTTGTATTACAAAAGCATAGATTTGGAATCGATTGATTCATAGTTGCTCATCATCTCTTTCATGGAGTTTCTTCTATGCTTTGAGCCTCCGTAGTCTTCTACTCAATAAGATGCACTAGGTTTAGCATGATCTTACATTCTTTCACAGGAAGTAGTGCAAAGATGCATGATGTTGAGCTCTATGGTGTTCAGAATAAATAGATTGCATCTCATTATTACACCAGTGCGGCATCATGATGTTGGAAAAATTTTTGATGAGAGTACGGGTCCGCACAAAATTCAAAAATTTACCCAAGAGTGCATTGTGTTGCACCCCTAAAATGGCCCCCATGATAGTTCCGCACTGATACACCCAAGCAAATGTTGACCCCATTGAAAGCAGCTAGTGGAGGGTGCAAGCAGCGAGTTCAGGAAGCATGGTAAGTTTTTTTTTTTGCTTTCTCTATTTTAAATGCAGTACAAAGAAAATGTTCAATATTGTTGTATTAATGGAAATTGAGAAAAACTCTTATGTGTGTGTGCTTGTTGTAGAAAAACTTTGAAGCCTCAAAAGGACAATGTTGATCCCAATGCCCTTCTAGTGAAACAAATGAAAGGTTTATTGCCAACTACTATTGCAAAAAGTATGCTTGAGGAAAAGAACTTTAAAACCATCAAACAGTTCGTAGATAGCAACAATGTTCATGTGAACTCAATCCAAGAGGCTCTTAATGAGATTGATGTTAGCAGGAAAGGTTACTCCTTTATTTTTGCCATGTCATCAGCTTTAAAAGATCAGAGGATCAAATGTGTGCTTCTACCAAAGCTTGTAGGAGTGTGAAAGTCAAGAGGTCTACTCTACCAGCAGTAAGTAGATGGTTTATTGCATATTAAAGGGGTAAACAAAGGTGACACAGGAAGTACTGTGCATAGCTCAAATAAACTTGGCAGGTTAAGAGAAAGGACCACCAAAGTCTTGATTGGGTGTTCCACCACACATAAATACCAACAATCATCAAAAATCAAGTTCAAGGAGTGCATTTTCATGTTAAAATCAAAGGTAATTTCCAAGTGGATTGGCATATGGCAGGGGACCTAAAGACCCTCAAGTGCATGTTCAACATAACCAAAGGAGGTAATTCAAAATCTCCATGCCTTTATTGCAAGGATCCAACACATGTCATGGATCCTAAATGGTGGAGGAAAGCACCTAATAGGGATAAGATTGATCTAGATTTCAAAGCCATCCTTGACTTTCCTTTGTGCAATGTACATATATGCACATTGCATGCTTTATGTTGGATCATTGAAAAGTTGGATTTTTTATATATTGGATTAGCTTGGAAGCTTCAACCGGAAAAGCATAGGAAGGATGCACTTAAAGCATTGGAAAAAGTTTTGTCGGGCATGGGTCTCCATGGAGGAGATGTTCATATCACAACATACTTTAAGAAGTTTACAATTGGAAAGGACATTCCTATCAACCCATCTATTGGTGGAGTCAAAGGTAGAAGGTTTTTATCAGAACCACAAAGAGAAATAAAGCTTGGTGGGTGATCAAGATATGTTTTGATAGTGAAGTGTGGCATTTAGGGAAGCTCATACATAATATTATTAAAGATCATGAGGTAGATGGTGTTGCTAGAAATATTAAAGAAGAAGTATGGAAATCGTTAGACAAGCTATTCATAATTTGTTGCAAAAAGAAATTGAGCAAGGATGATCCCTCGGTGTAAGAAGAGGAGATTTTTTTTTGGGGAAAATCAATGAAACAAGCTTGGAAAAGTTGCAATATAACACACTACATGGTAAGAAATACTAATTCATTATGCTAGGCAGATCTTTTGGTATCTTCTAGCACAAAAATAGTGACGTAATCTTTTATGTGATTGCAACATGTTATCTATTCCACCTTTGATATTTGGTCAAAAATATGGATTCCATGAAATTCGGTGCACGGAACAAATGGAGAAGTCTCATTACACTGCACAAAATGCATTTTTTTTGACACACACAACAATTTAGAAAAGCACGGAAGGCAAATAGTATCAAAGAATTATTTCAATGGTTCTATAGAGGCCCTACTAAAAAGGCTACAAATCAAGCAAAAAGTTGCTTTATCACAAGTTAAACTTGCCTTCAACATGGAACAGCGAGTCATGAGTTGTCGTTTGCAAAACATGCTATTATAATTTTTCACTAGTCTTAAATACTAATCAATTTTTTAATCTTTTGGAGACATTAATAAGAGCTATTTTTATAACTTTTACAAAATAAGAATAGTTTCAAACTCTTTTAAAAAATGTACATATTGTTAATTATAAGATGAAAAAGTGTCTACTTTCACGTTGAATGACAAGTTGAAAAAAACAAGATCAATGATAGGATCTACTATTCTTTGAAACTACTAATAGTTCATGCATGTCTAAGTAAAGAATAATACATTATTTACTTAGAATTACAAAAATGAGCTTTTTCTTCTACAAAAACTTCACCGCAATCATTAAAGTTCATCCTAATCATTGAATTAGAGAATATATTTGGTGTTAAGATAAATAGGTATATGTCATCCATAGCCAAAGAAGAGGCTTGTTGAAAGAAAATATTTTGATAGATAAAGAAATAAAATCAAATATCTGAACATTCAAATTTTAGATGATTGTGAGAAGTAAAATTCAGTGGTTTGCTCTTTATTTTGATCTAAAGATGAATCGTGAAGATGAAAACAGTTGTCCTTTTTAAAATGATGTAAATTTGGATTCCAGGATCCACTTTGTTATATAAAGTTGAACGGATAGAAATTTTGGTCAATGAAACAAACTTTTCATCCAAAAAAGAAAATTTATAAAGATGAATAAATGCAAATTTCTTTCCATTAGAAGGCAAAAATTTTCATCATGGAAAACTTTCATGGATGGAAAATTTTCATCGATGAAAATTTCAATCCATCGACAGAAATATTTTCAGTCGATGAAATTTGGGATTCCAAAATCCCAAGCCACTAGCATGATCCTTATGATCATATTCTTGATGTTTGCACTCTTGAATATGTTGGTGAATCAACAGTGCCATTAAGCACAATGATAGATTAGGGTTTGATTCATGCATTTGCAGCCTGGTGTGAAGAAGAGTTGAGTCTTTGGTGGTTTTTGACTATAACAATGGAGTAGTGATTCTCAATGCTTTCAACTTCTTTTTCTATGCAAATCATGAAGAGTACAATATTTTGAAGCTATTGTGTGCACTTCCAATTGTAAGAAAGGTAATTCTTGAATGCATGTATACACAATGTTTTCACGGTGTCGGTTGGTCCCTTATTTTTAAAGATTTGGCTGAGGATCACATTGTGGAGGCTTTTGAACAAGTGGTTATGCATAATAAGTTGGTCTTGGTATACTAAGGCTCTATGGGAGCTTGTTTGGGATATTGTTTGGATCCTGGTGCTTCCTTTTTGTATTTCATCAGTGGTGCTTGCTTGGGGTATTGTTTGGATCTGGTGCTTCCTTTTTGTATTTCATTATGGTGAAAATTTTATTTTTTTGAGAGACCCAAGGGGATTTGGGATTTGTTTGAGGATTTTGGCTTTTTGGATGGTCCATGAAGGATCGATGGGCAAGATTTTACCCAATTTTCTTGAAGATGTAGCCTTGAGTTGGCATGAGGCCTTGTTAAACTCTACCAAGGAGGACTGGGATCAAGTTGTGGCTGCAATGAAGCTGAGATTTGGGACATTGGAATCACCAAATGCTTAGATGTTGCGATTGGACCGATACTATCAAGGAGAGGGTGAGACAGTCTCAATCCAATATGAAGCTTTGTGGACAAAGTATGAAAGGGCAGCTTTGCGAGATGTAGCATCTGCATCAACGGCCCCTCAAAGTTTCTCAAAGATGGAGCACTTAAAGATGAGGAAATTTGTGATGGCTTTGGAGCCTCATCTTTGCTCAAAAGTAATGAGTAAAAATCCAACAACATGCATGTAGGCACTCCAAATTGCGACCAAGAAAGAAGCTTCTCTACAGATTGAATCCTCTTTTGTGTCTTCACCAGCTTCAACTTCTAAGGTGGAGGTAATGGAAACTCCTCAGGTACCAAAGTCGTCTAAGTTAGATCATAATATCTCCCAATTAATGGCAAAGTTTGCTAACTTAAAATTGCATTTGGTTAATGCATGACAACCTAGAGCACCCAAGATTGAGGATAGGAGGAGGATAGGCCTTGAGATAATAGTGGGGTCACTTGCTATGAATGTAATGAAAAAGCCTGTCACTATTGCCCTGAGAATCCTAGATTCAAAAAGAAAGAAGAAAAGGAAGTATCCTTGATAGAAGCTTCTTCAAGGGATGAGGAAAGACAGGTAATGATGGCTAAACAAGGGTGTGGTAAAGAAAAAGCCAAAGAAGGAAGTGAGATAGAAGTAGATGAGGGACATCAGGAATAGGAATGCCATAGTAAGAAAAAGAAGGCATCTAGAATGAGAATTAGCCAATCAGGCTTTCCTTTAGGACAAGGCAATGGAAGCTATGACTTGTTTGACCTTAAAGAAAAGGAAGCTCATATCACTTTTGGTTAGTTACTTGCTTTGTCTCCAAGACTATGGAAAGAATGGGGAAAGCTAGAAAGCATAAGGATGCCAAAGAAGAAAAAGAAGAAAGGTGCCATTCCTATTGTTCAAAAGTTAGATATAGATGTTGCTGATGATGTTCCTATGGTTGATGTGATCATTGATCGTCGAGTGATTTCTAATGTTTACGTTGATGGAGGTGCATCAAAAGTTAGATATAGATGTTGGTGATGATGTTCCTATGGTTGATGTGATCATTGATGGTCAAGTGATTTCTAATGTTTACATTGATGGAGGTGCATCAATTAATGTCATGAGTGAGAAGACCATGAAAGATGTAGATTTAAAATACTCTAGTACTACCTCTCCTTATCGCATCAAATTGGCTGACAACACTAGGGTAAAGACCTTGGGAGTTGTGAAGAGTCTAGAAGTGGATGTATGTGGAATTTCTATGCCAACTACTTTTCAAGTGATCCCTACCAAGCTAGATGCTCGCACCTATCCATTGATTTTGGGAAGGCCTTGGCTACGTAAGGTGAAGGCTGTTCAAAAGTGGGATAGCAGGAAATTGATTTTTCAGGGGAAAGATAAGAAGATGCGATACAGAAGCCATAGAAAAAAATACAAAAGAATCTTGCAACTTCATGTGGAGGATGTGGAGCACATTGAACAATGCCAATGCAATGAAAAGCTTCTTGGTGATTCTCTATCAGGTAGTTAGAAGCTCCAGTACTCAAATTTGTTAAATAATTTCCCATATCTCTTTGCAATAAGCTATTCACAGGTTTGAGAAGTCTTACTTATGGAGCATAAGATTGAGTTGAAGCCAGAAAGCAAGCCAGTCATGTAGCGCTTAAGGCGATTGGGGGTGATCCAATTTAAGGCAATAAAGAAAGAGGCGACACAACTACTTGAGGCTGGATTAATCCTTCCTATTGATGATTCAGAATGGATATCTCATGTAGTTGTCATACCAAAGAAAAGAAATAGGTGGTGGGTTGGTGTGTACTTTCGTCCTTTGAATGCATTGGATCATTTTCCTTTGCCATTCCAAGATGAAATACTAGACCAAGTAGCAGGGCCTAAGATGTATTCTATTTGTGATGGGTATTCTGGGTACTTTCAAATTTGCATTTGGGAAGAAAATCAAAAGAAGACATCATTTATCACACCTTGGGGAGTCTTTGCTTATAGAGTGATGCCACAAGAACCTACTGCAGCAAAAAATATGAAAGACCTTGACATAATGTTGCTACCATGGGAATAGAAACTTCACCAACAAAGGGTATGCAACCCTAATGACTTCATCTAGGTCTAAGTCAGGTCAAAGACACATCACTCCCCAATATCTCAAGACACTCCTCCACATATAAAACAACAACAAGCAATTCTCATCAACAACTCCAAGGCATGAGTTTGATTCTTGCATGGTGAGTTTGATGACATCGAAATGAGACTGGATGAGTTTCTTGTGATCCTCAAAGATTTGTCTTTACTTTTATTTACTAACCACACCCTTTATAAGCTAGCTCCAACTCTCCCTCCTCTTTTTATTTCTTCTTATTTTTCTTTTTTATGCGTAACATTAGTATCCACCTAACAATTTGAGCCTCCCAATGTAATATCAATTTTAATTTAGAGGACTTTCCTAGAACCCACGATGCTCTAAACCTCTTCAGCGATAGTCCTTATTTTAGGAGTGTGTATGGTGTATTATCGGACTCTTCTTGATTTGATGACTCTAACAAATAAATCTCCAAATCACTGCTACCTTATTGGGATAAAAGAACCTACAAAGAAAAGCCCTCAATGATATATAATCCATAAAATGGATTTTAGAAGAGCTTCAATGTAGCAAAGCAAGACAAGATTTCATGCACAATTTTGGACATTCAAACATGGCATGTCAAAGATATGGTTTAAAGAGAATCCATGCAATCACTCAAACCATGCCATGCCAATTATAGTGAAATTTGGTGTTGCCAAATAAAATATCCATTCTCCCAGTAATGAATTCAACAACAAAGGATCCAATGAAGACCTATGAAGTACTATGAATGGGAAAATTTCATACAAGTGCACATGGGAAATGATCTTCATCAACAACACTCCAACGATCATGAACTTTGCATGATCGAGGGGACTTGATCAAGAATAGGAAGGGGTGCATGTCAACTACATTAGTTTTGGCAATGTCATTTGATGGATCGTGGCAAGTCCATAGAGCTAGGATTGTTCCTTGGAGACAAATGTGATCAAGATGCTTGTAAGAGGATGACAAAAGAGAGAGGTATAAAGAGATTAGGGTTGGGCCTCCCTTCAAAAGGTGGCATGTATAAAAGACTAAATGGTCAAGTTTGGTCTTCACATGTTGCTTGTACACATTGGATTAGAATCTCTCCTCCTCCTCTATGGAGTTGTCTCTTGTTCCCTCATAGTGAATTTTGTGAATGATGTTCTCTTCTCCTCTTCTCTTCTCCTCCTCCCCCTCCTCTCCCTTCTCCACTTCCCTCGCCTCTCCTTCTTCTCCCTATGGATTCACAATTGCAACAAGCCAAGAGTCACTAGAGTGACACTAGTGGTGGATGGCATTTGCATGCATTGCTCTCAACCCAGAGCAGCTTGAAGGAGTACTCCATTGGCATTCTTGGAGAATCCCCACAACACACGAATCACTACCGGACTATGTTGAGAGTTCACGCTCAACATCATATGATCTTGTGTGCATAGCACCATCACGTGATCATATGTGCATAGCACTAACTTTATAGAGTGCTATAAAGGAAAGGGTTAGATCCCCTAACCCTAACCCTAAAAGGGTTTGTATATATTCTATTTTTTCAACTAATTCTAGTGTACAGTTAGTCATTTGTGGTGTGCTCTCTAGCTGTGCCCTCTCTCCTCATCTCCACTCTTCTCCTCTCCCCTCTTCATATTTTGTCATGGTATCAGAGCTCCCTTGCCTTCCGTTGAGGCATTGCGATCCGTATGAGAGAGTGTGATTGATTGAGAGATTGAGAGATCAAGTGTTCTCTTCCGTTGAGAGAACTTCTTCTTTGATAGAGAAATTCGTCCATTTGAGAGGAATTTCCATCTGTTCATCTCCTTCGAGAGTTCTTGAGTGAGACACTTGATGAGAGAGATTTCTATTCTTTCTATGAGAAAAAGAGGAGTCTATTCCCTTGTGAGAGATATTCGAAGAGGAAGAGAGGTTGTGAAAACCACAAGAAGGAGAGAGAGACCTTTTCAAGACCCTACAGCAAGCGGGTTCAATGAATGGCTCAACAAGCATCTTTGATTTGAGGAGTTCTTTGTGAAAGGTTCGGTTCTCTTGTACATCTACCCATTGGTTTGGTTCTTTGAGAGAGGGTGCTTATCTTCTTCATGAAGGTTCTGTGAGGTCACAATGAAGAAGGTTCCGTGAGGTTGCAGACTCAAAAGCCTCCATCTACCAGCCGTCTACACACCTATTGCCTCCAACGCGATGCATCAGCTGCTCTAGCAGCCTTGGCCATGCTCCAACCTCCTGCAAGTTCAAACAACGTCTTGCTCACAAGGATCTCGGGCAGCCAACACTCGGACGATGGTAGCTCATAGCGGCTCATTCCATAGCCTTAGCCAAGCTCATAGCTCTAAAGAAAAGGCTCCTACTATAAGCGCAACTCCTCCGACAGACTCCACTACAAGCTCTCGCCTACTCCAGTGCTCACAGCTCTACAACAGCGCCGAGGCGACCTCCTAGCCAAATCTACTACTCATGGGCGGCCAAGACAATCCCAATGCCAGCACACAACTGGCTCAACCGTCTCGAATAGCTACCTCCAGTAGCAAACGCCTCGTAGACGAATCTCCCAGGGCCAATGAGCCGCTCCTCCAGCAAAGTCACCATGCTCCAACGCTCCAATAGGGTCCTTGCAACGCATCCAATAACTTAGCAGTTCCAACGACCTCTACGGCCGTCAATAGGATCCATCGAGCCCCCAGTGGCAGCTCCTCCAACGAGCTGCATATTCAACAGCCTGACTCAATAGGCCCTCGTCCACCGCTCCTATAGCCAACGGACTGCAGCAAGCTCGTAGTGCCACGCCCTCTCCAACGAAGCGGACGGCTCCTACGATAGCCCATAGTACAGCCAACGGGCAGCTTCCAGGCTTCAACACCCTCGAGTGATGCTCCATCAACTTGGCAGCATTGCTCCACAGGCCACAAAGCTCTAGTGAGACCTCGCAGCAACGCCAAGCTCCAACCGCGCTCTCCAACGAGCTCCAACGGAAACGACGACGGAATCACCAAAGTTCGTCAGAATCTTTCAAAGATTCCGTCACTCCAGCTTTCGACACGTGGCGTCTATCCTCACACCCAAGGTCACCCAACCTTATCACCAAGGGTTGTCAATTTGTTGACACGTGGCAGATAGGATTTAACCTCGGGTTGGTCAGCCTAACCCTAGTCAGTTAACCAGATAAGGTTGGCCCCTAACGGTGGTTAAACAATTGTGGTTAAGTCAGTGAATCACAATTAAATCAGTTGGTTAGATTCGTGCCACGTGGCAACCTTATCTCCAAGTGCCACATCATCTGCCACATCAGCACCGGTAGCCACGTCATCACCGACTGCCATGTCACCTGCCACATCATCAGTGACATGTCATCAGCCATGTCACCTGCCATGCCATCAGTGACATGTCATCAGCCACATCACTTGCCATGTCATCAGTGACACATCATCAACCACATCACTTGCCACATCATCAGTGACATGTCATCAGCCACGTCACCTTGTTGACATCATATGTGCCACCTCAGCACTGCCACCTCAGCAGTCCAGTCAGCACTGACCTCTGTAGGCACAATCCCTTGCCAGGCACACTGCATGTGCACACTCCTGCCACCTCAGCACAGAGCTTCACTGGCACACCTCTTGCTAAGCACAATGCCACATCATCACTGCATGTGACTCACAGTGACACATCATCATTGAGCACCATTTGCACTCCTTTTGCCCCTCCACCTAGATCAAGTCATATCTCTTGATCCAGGAAGAATTTGAGGGCGCTCAAAAAAGGAAAGTCGCTCAATTTTTCGTGCTCTACGTGCTCGTTAAATCACGCGCACATTTCGGTGCAAGTTACACTCACATTTGAGCCTCGCCGACAAAACCACTTCCTTCATGCACATTTGCCTCTACATCGACACATCTGACCCAGCACTTAAAAAGAACAAAAGAAAAGGAATTATTTGCTGCTCTTTCATCGATCGACAGTTGGTTTAGATCTAGATCAAAGTAGACTAGATCGCCATAGAGGGGACGCTTTGAATTCCCCAAGTTGCCAATCTAAGCCATGCCCGAAATTCCCGACTAGTACCTACTCGGAGTCAGTCCATACGCTCACATCCGATTTCACATCATTACATTACCTGAAACCTTACGTTCATTAGTTCAGTGAGCAGACTTCAGAGTTCAGAGGCATTGCAGATTGATTTAGTGGGCAGATAGCACTTGATTTCACACACACATGCCACCATTGTAAAGCCTATTTGGCTATCTCACGACATCGTGCACATCATTTTTCAGCCTTGTAAAGCCTCTTGGCTATTCCCAGCATCATTGCCACAAGCCTTGTAATACAGATTAGATCTTATATACTGTAGTTCTATCTTCACCGACGGTACAGAGATTTCACTTGGCATCTTCAGTGTATTTGCAGTTGATTCATACAGAGTTTTTTCAGGACACTTTTGAGTACATTGTTTGCACCATGTCGACTAGCAACCTCAATCTGGAGGCATCTGCTAAGTTAGACAACTCCAATTACGGTACATGGAAATACCGAATGGAGACCATTCTTGTGCTTTAGGACAAATGGGAGTATGTCGATGGATCCATACCTAGACCATTGGCCGATCCAGCCACCAGTAGCTCTACTCCATCTGTTGTCACAGCACTAGCAACGGGATCCACATCGGGATCTACATCTACACAAACAGTTTCCACACCAGTAGCAGATCCTGCCATTGCTCGAGCTTAAGTAGAATGGGATAAGAAAGACAAGTATGCCTATCACCTCTGATCAAGCAGAATGTGCAAGATGCCATGCTAGGACATCTCAACACAGTCAAGACATCAAAAGAAGCATGGGATATGTTCTCAGCTCTCTACGAGTCCAAGAACACATCCAGGATTCTCACCCTGAGACACCAGATCAACCAGGAATCAGAATGGAAAACCTCACCTACACAGGAGATAGAAGCATCGACTTCATAGTCATCTACAGAACAGGTTGATGAAGAAGAGCAAGAATTGCCAGCAACACTCCAAGCAGCGCCACAGCAGCTCAGACGGTCTACTAGGGAAAGCAGGCCACCAGCCAGATTGACATATGCTCAGAAAGGCAAAGCAATTCAGGTGGAAACCACCAACTATGCTCTTATGACTACCATCATGGCTACAGAAGAGCCAGTGTATTTCGAAGATGCAGTAGATAAGCCAGAATGGCAAATTGCTATGAATGAAGAAATGGATGCTTTGTATAAAAATAACACTTGGGAATTATGCGACCTTCCACCAGGAAAGAAGGCCATAGCCAACAAATGGGTATACAAAGTGAAGTACAATCCAGATGGCAGTATTCAAAGATACAAAGCCAGATTAGTTGCAAAAGGATTTGCACAACAATATGGCCAAGATTATGATGAGACTTATGCTCCAATAGCAAAGATGGATTCCATACGGTTCTTGATATCATTAGCGACACTCAGCAAATGGAATGTGTATCAGCTCGATGTCAAAAATGCATTTCTCAATGGTTATCTAGACGAGGAAGTCTACATGCAACAACCAGCCGGTTATATTGAACCAGGAAAGGAGAACAAGGTTTGCCATCTCAAGAAAAGTCTCTATGGCTTAAAGCAAGCACCCAGAAGTTGGTACAGCAGAATTGACAAGTATTTTGCTAATCTGGGATACATGAAGTCCAATGCAGATCATACTCTCTACTACAAAGTTCAAGGGGAAGATATTACTATTGCACTTTTGTATGTAGATGATCTGATTGTGACAGGAAGCAAAGATAGCTTCATCAGAAAAATAAAACAAGACTTATCTGCAGAGTTCGACATGAAAGATCTTGGACTTATGCACTATTGTCTTGGAATTGAGTTCTGGAGAGATTCAGATAGCACATTCATGAGTCAGCTCAAATATGTTGACAGTCTCCTCAAGAAGTTTCATATGGCAGATTGCAAGATTGCAGCCACTCCCATGGAACAGAGTTTGAAACTTACTAAAGATTCAGAAAAGCCTACAGTCAATGACAGATACTACAGGCAACTCATTGGATCTCTTATATATCTGACAATCACATGGCCAGATATTTGTTATGCAGTAAGCTCACTAGCACAGTTTATGGCAAATCCAAAATAGTCTCACTAGAATGCAGCCAAAAGAGTCTTGAGATACATCAGAGGTACAAGATAGTTTGGGATAGAATATAGAGGAAGTCATCCACGGTTGCATGGATACTGTGACAGTGACTATGCTGGAGATCATGAGACCAGGAGATCGACACAGGGATATGCATTTTTCCTTGGTCAAGGTGCTATATCATGGTTGTCAAACAAACAGCCAACTGTTTCTTTGTCTTCAACTGAAGCAGAATATAGAGCACTCACTACAGGTGCATGTGAGGCTATATGGCTCAGAAGACTATTGTCAGAAATAGATTACTTTGATGAGTCAAAGCCAACAACAATATACTGTGATAATCAATCGGCTCAAGCATTGGCCAAAAATCTAGTATATCACTCTAGGACAAAGCACATTGATGTCAGAGAGCACTTCATCAGAGAAAGAGTGTTACTTGGTGACATCACACTGTAGCATTGTGATAGCAAAGAAAATGTTGCAGACATCTTTACCAAACCACTCGGTAAAGAGCTATTCGAGAAACACCGAATAGATCTTGGTTTGATGCAGAGGAAGGACATTCCCATTAAAGGGGTGTGATGGAGTGTAATGCTCAGTCCTTCTTCGATTCCCCAGAATCATCATCTTGAGGGAAGGCCTACTTCATGATGTTGATCTTGAGGGAAGGTGTTGAGAGTTCATGCTCAACATCATGTGATCATGTGTGCATAGCACCATCACGTGATCATATGTGCATAGCACTAACCTTATAGAGTGCTATAAAGGAAAGGGTTAGATCCCCTAACCCTAACCCTAAAAGGGTTTGTATATATTCTATTTTTTCAACTAATTCTAGTGTACAGTTAGTCATTTGTGGTGTGCTCTCTAGCTGTGCCCTCTCTCCTCATCTCCACTCTTCTCCTCTCCCCTCTTCATATTTTGTCAGACTAGACAGTCACAATAAAAATAAAAGCTTAACCACAAATATATCAAGCTAGATGTGACTCTTATGAGTGCAAAGTAGATTGGAGTATCAGTAGGATTTGGGTGAGGAGTATAGGACAAGGAGAATTATCTTGTGTTTAATGAGTTAATTTTGGATTAAAATGGAGGGCGATTTCAAAGGGTACATAGAGAGAGAGGGGAAGGATATGAAGGGGTAAGAATAGGTAGGCCTATACGGTAATATATAGGCATGTAGGGTAATTGATAGCTAACAAATGCAAAGAAGGGATAAATAGATCGTAAAGCCTAGTAAAAAAAGTAATGATAAAATAAGTAATAGTAGAAAAGGAAGTAAGAGATTTTTTTAAAATATTCAGTTTTGAGATGGAGGCGAAGTAGAAATAAGGGGGCTATGAGACAATAGTTTGATAGTGTAGAGAAAAAACTTTAGAATTATAGGAGAGTGAAATTCTAATAAATCCTGTGGAAGGGAAAAAGCAAAAGAAAGGTTAATAAGGGGACAAAAGATTTTGTGGTTAAATACATCAGAGAGAGAGGTCGAAGGGTTCAAAAGAACTTTTAAAAAAGAAGAAATAGGAGGGTAAATGAATAAAAAGAAATGAAAGAATTGCGGGGGTAAATAAAAAAGAAATGGGAGGGTAGAATACTAGTAAGGAGGAAAAGGGGTAGATTAGAAAAGATGTTAGTTTGTTAAGAAGGTTAAGAGTAAAAGTTGAGGAGAGAGAAAATAAATAAAGGGGTGAGTAGGAGGGGAAAGGGGAGGGGTGGTTTGGGAGGGGGGGTAAAATTGTGAGACAAATAGGTTAGGAAATGTAAGATATTAAAGGAAATAAAAAATTCATCAAAGTCATAAGAGTTAAAGTTAAGATGATAAGATAATGAGAAAGATACAAAGAGGTAAGAAAAGCTAGAAGGGGGATAGAAATAAGACAAAATTAAATGAAAACAAGAGAAAGGAGTAGGGAGGGGGGGGAGAATGAAATGTAATAGACTTGTGAGTAAATAATGATGTGGCGGGTGAGGGAACTGGAAACAGCCAAAAACTTGATGAAACAAAAAGAAATGAAAATCGACAAAGGGTCATCAGATATGGTGACAAAGCACAGCCACAATGGAGGTCTACGTAGGAGCAAATGGTGAGGCAAGTTTCCACAAAGAGTTGAGTAGAAGGTAGAGAGCATAGGGTATGGAGTGGAGAGGGTGGAAAAGGGTATAGTAGGGTCACACCGAGTAGGGAAGAAACCATAGCCGAGAGCTGAAGATATCTCAGAGCATGAAGGTAGCCAATTAGCGATTATGGGCAGAGAGGTGTGGAAGGTGGAGGGGTTTAAGAAGACAGTCCGGTTGGTGGTCAAAGGGGTTAGGACTCGGGGGTGCTGAGTACAAGGAGGTGCAAGGAAATGAGTAGTCAATGGGCTAGGCTAGTTGGGTACTGTAGTTAGAAGAATGGAGAGTAGTTATGATTTTTAGGGAGTGTAGTTAGGGTAGTGGAGTTTGAATGTAGAGAGGGAGTAAAAAAGGGGTTAATTAGGAAAAAAAAGGGTCACAATTAAGAGGATAAAGGCAAGTGAGGTAGGGATAGAAAATGTGTGTGTGTGTGTGCATGCGTGTGCATGTGCTTGTGCACGTGTGTGTGTGTGCATGTACGTGTGTTTGTTCTATCAACTACATTACTGGGCCAATTTCCAATGCACAAGTAAACTAAAAGTAACCATATACCACTGCCCAAGTAACCCCACATAAGTAAGAATAATCCATTACTGTATCGTCCCTTCTGACAAATTGTCCAAGTCGGATTCCATTTTGATACTCACATTCCCATCAATAAATCATAAAAAGTACAACAATACTCCTGACTAGTATGAGTGAATTTTACAAAGTACATCAATCTTTAACCTATTAAACACGGACACCCCAAAAAAAAGAGAGGACACATGGTAGCTTGGAGGAGAAGAGCCTGCCACATGTCACAAAGAAGGAGCTCTTGGATGGAGGCTTGGAGGGGGGAAAAGGTGGAAAGACAAGAGGCAGGCTTTGGGGAGGAGGTGGAAAGACAAGAGGCAGCTTTAGGGGCAAGGAAGAGATAGAAGGTCAATGGAATGGAGGAGATGGAAGGTCACCTTCGGGAGGAAGGAGGAGATGGAAGGTCAATGGAATGAAAGGAGGAGATAGAAGGTCTCAGAGCCATGGGAGGTGGAAAGACAAGAGGCAGCTTTAGGGGCAAGGAGGAGATATAAGGTCAATGGAATGGAGGAGATGGAAGGTCACCTTCGGGAGGAAGGAGGAGATGGAAGGTTAATGGAATGAAAGGAGGAGATAGAAGGTCTCAGAGCCATGGGTTAAGACAGCCAAAATTTCAAAATCCAATCCAAGTATGCAAGGTGAATTGATTAGTAATTTAAGAATCAAAGATCCACCTTCAAATGGGGAGTGGTTGAGGATGGTCATGCATCTTTGCCCATGCAAAGCACGGGTTCAATACTCGTACTTATTACTAGCCTCCAATTATCAGCAGTTGGGGATAATCTGCCATTTCGTCTTCCTCGAAGTTGCCAACACCATATATTTTACGACTTAGATTTATCAATGCAAGACCGATAGAGAGGTATGATGACTCACTTGGCACCATCACAACCAAATGAAAGTTAGAACAATTCATTCAAGATGTGGTAGCTAGGCTAGCTAGGCTTCAATGTTGGCACACAGTTGTTATCCATCTCACTCTATCTATAGTAGCATAATCAAATCTTGGCATTCTAGTATCTGAAAATAATTAGAGGTTGGCATTTAGACAATCAACGAAATGCTCATGAGTTAGAGCAATTCCCAAGGGAGTATATGGACGAATAAAAGGCCTTTTGCCCTTTGATCAATTCTCAACCAATCATGATGTTGAATCATGTTAGGCCTACAAACAAGAACCCAAAAAATGATGCATAGAAACTTGCATATAGATCAAAGGGTAAAATATACCTTGACTTAGCTCATGTCCAAGAGAGTCCCATGTTTCTCTTGAATAATCTAGAATACAGGCAAAAAAAAACTTCCAAAAGCCAAATGTCCAAAATCATCCTAAGCATAATACTTTGTGATAAAATGCCAATGGCAATTTGTTTACACTTCAATAGGTGCATGTGAAATGCTATTATTAAAAAATTCTATCCATTTCAGCAAATGACAAGAGGGCATAAGGCATGTTCAACTCTATTTCTTGACATCTAATTGAATAATTACATTAGCTGTCCTAGTACATGACTTTTAAATCTATTAATCCCTTATCTTGCCACGAAAAATCTTCCTCACTAGGGTTCCACATAGAAGTAGCAATCATTCAAAGGATTCTACATAGTAGTAATAATGAAAGGATCCCATATAGCACTAACAATCATGAATTCTAAAGGGAAGTCAAAAAAATCCTAGAGCAACCCATACTTCAAAGCTTGGCTACCATATTTCTTCAAAGTATAAGAAATCCCATCATCCCCTTAATCCAACTATCATGTACAGTCACAAAGTGTAAGAAATCACATCATCACCTTATTCCACCTCATTATACACACACACACACACACACACACACACACACACACACACACACACACACACACATATATAAATATATAAAATCTAGATCCGAATATTTCCAACCTTGGCATTCTCATATTCTAGAAATAATAAAATGTTGGCATATATAGTTAGACAAATTTGACTTATATTAATGGAAATAAAGAAGTAATAAGGGAATTATAAAGGGCTTCAAATTTTGTGTTCCAACAAGGCCCTCTGAAGCCTTGGCCCTTCAAGAGGTCTATTACCCGAAGGGGGAAGTTCCCATATGTTAATCCTTAAAATATTGTTTTCCCAACAAGTCCCTCTAAAGCCTTGGCCCTATATTACTCCAAGGGGGAGTTCCCAAGAACCATAAGGAAAAATCTTAATAGGTCAGAGCCATCCATCTAAAACAAGTATCACCATAAATCTCAAAAGTGTCAATAATTCTATCATGTAAAACAACTTAAATGGTAAATAAATCAAAATCATCCAAAGGGTAAAATAATGCCCATTTCAAGTTTGCAGCTCATCGAAAATATATGAAAAATCATTTTATCAATACTAAGTCTAATGTCCTCCTTACATACCCATATGCTTCTAAACAAGAACTGCCTAGCTCTCATGTCTCACCAAGCCAGATATGGTCTACTATATACCAATACCAATATTATTCATAATGGAAAGACACATACTTACGAGACCGAAACTAACAAAGCACTGATACTAGAGGACTGAGTCTTCTAAGGGCTAGAAATGTATTACTATGAAGAGAGAAGCATCCACAACCATATGGACTTAAGCCAAGACAACCATATGGACTCAGCCACAAATGGGAGCAGCTTGGGAGGTAGCAATTAGCACCTCTACTTCCTTCTAGTTGAAAGCTTTAGCACTTCCCAAGTGTATATGTATATATATTATTTCTTCATGTGGCTAAGCCGATGTTGTTAATTATACCGCTCGGTGTAGTGAAACACCACTCGGTGTAAACAAAACCGAGTGGTATTATGGATTACCGTGCAGTGTTTTATCGCAATACCGAGCGGTGTATCAATATATCGCTTCAAAACCGACTCCCAATTTAAATTCACTACTGGGGCGTTTTATAACGCCCCAGAGCTAATTTAAAAACGTTCAAAACATTTTAATACAACGTTTTAATACTGCCGCAAATCCCTGACTCTAAGAAATCATCTTGAAATTGAGTAAAACTCAATTCATTAACAATTGGCATTCGGCTAAGAGAGTCTACTACCACATTGAACTTCCCCTTCCAATATGTCAATTATATATCAAACTCTTGCATTAATTCAACCCATCTAGCTTTTCTACCTTTAAGCTCTAGCTGATTGCAAATCCACTTAATGCTCTCTTGATCTCAAATTTGGCACCATATAAATAGTGCCTCCACTTCTTTGAAGCATAAACTATAGCATATAGCTCCTTCTCATATGCCAAGTAATTCCGTTGGGCATGATCTAACTTTTTGCTTTCAAAAGCCACTGGTCGATATTTTTTTAAAAGTGCCGCCCCAACAGCAAAAGCACTGGCATTTGTCTCAACCACGAATGGCTCATTGGGATCCACTACCTTTAAGACTGGAGCTATTGCTATAGCTACTTTTAATTTTTCAAAACTTCTCTTTTGAGGTTCATCCCATATGATGGTGCTTCCCTTCAAAACAGCAATCTTAGCATTTGAATCTCCTATAGAATTTGGACAAACCTAAGAATATATGTAATTCTTCTAGGTTTGTATGATGTGGCCATTTCAATATAGCCCTTACTTTTTTAAGGTCCATATGAAGCCCTTCTTGGGATATATGTGGATTCTTTAGCAAAGAATTCACATTTGGATTCTTTAGCAAAGAGTGAATTATCTCTAAGCAGCTGGAACACTTTTTGCAAATGTTCCAAATGGTTTTTTTTTGTTTTACTATAAATAAGGATATCATCTAAAAATACTATAGCAAAAACTCCTGGATATGGCCTTAAGACACTATTCATAAGTGTCATGAAAGTTGTTGGAGCATTTGTTAATCCAAATGCCATTACTTTAAACTGATAATGCCCATACCTAGTACAAAATAATGTCTTAGGGACATTCTTTTCCCTAATTTTTACTTGGTGATATCCTGACCTTAAATAAATTTTAGTAAAATATTTTGCCCCTTGCAATTGATCAAAGAGCTCATCACTGCAAGGCATAGGATACTTATCTTTTATGGTGATTTTATTTGGTGCTTGGTGATTTATGCATAAACGCATAGTACCGTCCTTTTTCTTTACCAGTGAAACTGGCGTAGACCAAGGTGAGCTAGTTGGTTGAATTTGGCCCTTCCTAAGATATTCTATTAATTGTCTTTTAACCTCATGTTCCTCCGTTTGACTAAGCCTATATGGGGGTTTACAAATAGGGGTAGATCTAGGAATCAAATCTATTTTATTATCTACTTCTCTCTTAGGGGGTAAACCATCAAGCAAATCACACAAAAAAACATCTTTAAATTCAAACATTAAATCATTGAAAGAAGATTTATACTTTTTAACATGATAAAAAACAATATTACTTCTTTCCAATGTAGAAGACATAAAATCACCAATAAAAGTAAGTTCATAGAGATATACCTCACATTCTTCTTAGTGTAGTAGTTATTCCAATTCCATCAAACAAATAAGAGGAGAGTTGGGCACATCATGTTCTCCTTGAATCTGGAAGACTCTACCCTCTTTTTCAAACATAATTGAGTTATTAAGATAACTCCGATGTAAGCTATGTCCAAGACTTTACAACCACTCTCGACCAAGCACAACATCTATTCGATCGAGATGCATGATTTGGAAATCCAAGGCATCCTGATAGCCTTGAATATCCACCTCTACACCATGTATCATGGCGTCCCAAACCTTTGTATCACTGCCCTTTGCCAAAGAGACCACATATTTATGGGCACTTGGACTCTCAGGCCATTTTAATTTCTTAACCAATGAGTAATTCAAGAAATTATGTGTTGCACTATCATCGACCATCACTTTTACCCTTTGCCCCTTTATTTTTCCATGCTTCCTCATTAAATCAAGAGGCCCAAAGGTGGGTTGCCACATTGCCAATGATAGATAGCACATGTAGGTGCTACCCTCATGATAGACCTCTACCTTAGTGTACTTTTCAGTATCATTAAGCGGCATTTGTGGAGGTGTATTCGGGGCTTTAGCTCCTACTTGTTATTTTTAGGGCAATTCCAAGCAGCATGGTCTTTGCCTAAATATTTGAAGCAAAGATTTTTCTGTCAGGCCCTTTCATAATCCTCTTTCTTCAAGAGAGGATAGTTTTGTGTTTGAGGTTTCTTAGGTGGTGCTTGGGGAACCTCCTTCTTAAAATGCCCCTTCCTTTTTAAATTGAGAAAATTGTTGAACTTAGGAATAAAACCTGTTTGTTCTAAAGTTCCAACTTTGGATTTTCCCTGTCGTATCATTGTATATTTGGGCATACTTAATTGCTTCCTCAAAGGTTTTGGGAGACTTTTTTTTCACCTCAACCTTATAAGTGTCTTTTAGAGCTCTCACAAAACCCCTTATCTTTTCGAATTGATCAATTCCCTTCAGCTTAAGGACTGCCTCCCTATAGTTTGCTATGTACTACACTAGAGTGTTTTTACCCATAGTGCAATTGTCCCAAGCCTCCCACTCTCTTTCTAATTTATTTAAATCTTTTAAGAAGGCTTGTTCAAACTCAGCCCAATCCTAGGAATTCTCTCATTTTCTCTAAGGATCATCCACCATTTATAGGCCTTGTTTCCAAGGGAAAGACTTGCTTCCATGACTTGATTTTCAGGAGGGGTATTCCTGAGTCGATGGAAGTCCTTCCACTTTTGCAAGAACGTATTAAACGCATCTTTATTGCGCTCCTTTTCTTCCCCATTGAAAATTGGCAGTTTCAAGTCCTTAATAATGTTAGAGGTTTCTCTAAGTCGAGAGGTGGACCTCTCAACTTGATTAGGAGGAGTCATTGATTTTTCCATAGGAGTTACCGATTGAGAATTAGCTTCAGCTAGGATTTTTAATGTATCACTAATAGTTCCTAACTGTGTTTCCATATTTTGTGTTCGAGTTTCAAGTTTAGTGAATTCTGTATACAGAATTCCATAATCACCGTAGTCTATGTCCTCCATTTCCACGTTATCCTCCTGAGTTTCATTTTGTACTTCCTCATTTATTTCCTCTCCAGCTATAGCTTTTCCCTTTCTAGCCCTTTCCTTGCTCTCCCTAACTATTTCATCCCTTTTTGGAGTTGACATTTTCAAATGCAAGTTTTCCATATTTTTATAAAGTAGAAATCTTTATCAAGAGAAAAATATGATTAACACTTCCCTAGAATTTGTTTGATGGTCTTGGATTCGTCTTCACGTTTTCTTCAACCTACAAGTTCTCACTTTCTTTTGATTCACGATCCTTTTGCTCTTGCTTCTTCCATTTCCCTCAATCTCAAACTCCAAAATCTCACTTTCTTCTTTTGACTATGGCAAGGTTCAAGAGATTGGAAAAAAGGGTGAAGAGGATCTTAGAAGCTTGGAAGAAAGAGGGGTGAAAAATGGTTTTTTTTTTTGACCTTGGAGAAGAGGGTTATAAAGACAAGGGTGAGGTGGCTTTTAGCTTTGTATGATGTGGCTTTTACAAAGGTTTAAGCTTTGGTCTTCATGTGCAGGTCGAAACATCATTTGCAAGGCACTTAAATCTGGTGTCGCACTCTTGGAAATCCAGTGTCGTAGTCTTCGTAAATCGATTACACAGCTTGTCTACTTCTAAATGAGTTCTCAGTGATGCTGCACATAGGGAGACAAAGCAGATTTGCCTTTGACCTTTGGGCATGTAGAATCCCTGGCTGACCTCAAATTTTGTCAACTCAGAGAGCTTAGCTATGTTTACCACCCAGCCACGGATTCCCCTTATAAGAGCTCGCCTCCTACTATTTCTTCCTTCCCATGAGATCCATCTCCTCGACCTCCTTCCACTTTGAGCTCCTCTTTTGGAATTCTCCCACCTAGCCCCTAATGTTTGTCATGTGGATTCCTCATGTTGTACCACGTGTCGATACTAGATCCTTCAATAGACCCCTCTAAAGGGCATTCCCAAATGCACCTCTAATTAATGCCTACGCCTAGGAAAACCTCCTAGAACCTAGCCAAAATCCACATTAACAAACATTGTCACACCCTCTGGCTTCCCGCCTCACCATAACCATGTTGTGATCCTTTCATGATTATGGCTGACGTAACACAACCCCTCCCTTATTCTAGCTCTCGTGGTAGAGAGACAAACTTCTAGTAGAAAATGAATCTTTCACTCGTTGAATAGCCCATTGGTTCTTGTCTTGATGAGCAACCAAAACTCAACCAGAGCTTAGGCAAAGAGCTCTGAGCCATAGAGGTAAAGTGCTTCCAAGAAAATCCATCCATATACAAGGTGAAACACACCACAGGAAGTTGTAGCTACTCTTCCCTAATATAGTCGCAATATATAAAGGAAGCCAACCCTTTCGTAACAAGCTTTCTCTCCACTCAAGTTTCACTTGGCTACAAACATATCATGTCCCAGAGATGGGCTTATGAACACTTCCATCCTCCAGAGACTTGCTACTCAGAGCACAGGGGACATACATATAACTTAGAGTATCAAGCCAATGGGGTCTACTTCTTACGATAGAGATGCGTACAAGCTAAGGACCCAACCAGTGAGTAAAAGACAATGGCTGAGGAATCCACTAGTCTTAGATGGCTCCTTAGTAGTTGAACTACATGTTGGCTCTTGGCTCGCTAATCATATACGATCTAAGTGCCCCAGTAAATCTAACCGTGAGCCAAGGCCTATGTTGATCACATCTACATCTGTATACCAAGTATGCGCAACAATATTTTGATGCTTCTCAATCGAGTTTTCAAACAGCCTTTGTAGTTTTGAATGCTATACCTGGGGGGCTCTATGCCATCCACCTTGCAACTGTGAATAGAATGAAGGGAGTGTGAAATCCACATCTCCATCTACAAAGCTTCCTCACTATGAAGACCAAGGCTTGTGCTTGGAGCCATATACAATATCCAAGTAGATCCTCCTTTGCTTTTGTGCTCCCTTATGCTTCTTAGGATTGGGAATCATAGCTTCCCTCCTCTAATGTCGTGGCTCTTGTTTCCTGTTCCTTCGATTCCTTCACAAAGTAATCCTCCTAATGTTCCCAATGTGTTGATGGTCCCAATGGCAATCAATAACCCACCCTCTTCCACCTTCTTTGTAAGTGGTACTCCACTCAAAGAGTGGTTAGGTGAGCACCATATTTTCTTTTCCACCCTCTTCCATCAATCACCTTAGGGGGGGAAATCATTCAATGTTCATCTTAGTTTTCATTTCTCATGGTCACTCCATGAAGTCATTGTTTCAACTAAGGTCATCTATGGTCAAAGGGTATCCAAGGGTAAATGAATATATAATAAACTTCGTGGTCCTTAACCCTAACCTCCATCCTTTTATGCACTTAATGGAGGGGACGATCTCATATTTTACTTGAAAAACCATTTTAACCAAATCTAAATCATTTTGATAATTATAGCAAGCTGCATATGAGAAATGGGTTGAACTTTTTTAGAAAACTAAATTGAAGTAACTTTTGACAATATTCCAATCCAAATTTTTGTAAGGAAAGCAAGAGGAATGGCAATAGAATTTCTCTTTATATTGAGTTTGCAAACTTAAGCAAAGAATTAGCATAAAAAAGGCAAATCTGTTAGGTGGTCCAGGCTCCGAGGTCAGGGTCCACTTATTTGCCACCATCCAAACAAAACAATGTGTTAGAACATCATAGTTTTGTGAGGGAAGATATGTAATGCATGTATACCCCAGCTTGTTATCGCTTATACCATAGACAAGACACCTATCAAGATTTAAAAAAGATTACAAAAGATGGGGCATCAAAATACAATTAATAAGGGGGGATCCCACATGCATACAATATATCTATAGTTAGATTCTTTTCTTTAAAAAGGATACAAGGGGGGGTATTCCACACCATTAAAAATGAAAGAATGGAAATAATTGTATAATGGGGGGAAGCTCGCACCCATAATGAATAGAACCCTGGGGGGTATTTCACACCCATGATTAACAATTTTGGTAGAAGGTGGAAAATCTCTTTACTATCCCTAATTAAAGAGAAGGAAAAAACATTACGTCCACTTGTAGTGACCCACAACAAGTAATTAAATTTGTTTGGAAAATGAGTCTATTAAACAAGTCCATTCATTATCATCCAATTGCTTATAAGACAGGATATAAGTGGTGCTTCAAAATTTTGACATTAATTTTAGCCAAGCTCATGCAAACATAAACTATTGAACAATTTCGAAAAGATTCTAAAAAAGAGGGGTTAGATTATAGCTAAGGGTCAGAAACAAGATGTGTGTGTGTGTGTGTGTGTGCGCGCACGCGCTCGAGACTCTCTGGAAAGCTAGAAATCACAGTCTTTGGTGATCCAATATTTTCAACTTTTGTCTTTTTCCGTCATTCCTTGCAACAATCTCTCTTCAATTGTTTGCAAACTCACTGCATCGATCAGGATGTATATTTGTCCTACATGGATATCTTTGCTTGAATCTGTACTATTTTCACTTACCAATTTTTTTCTACCTAGCTATATTATAATATAAGGCAATCAAAGAATTTTTTATCACACAAAAAAGTAAGTGTGTGCATGCGTGTGTGTGTGTGTGTGTGTTGTTAGGCTAAGAAAACGACCACCACGAGTAGGAAAGCAAGAGGCATGGCAATGCTCAAAGGCCATGGGGAGGGGGGAAAGAGGGAGAGAAGACATTATCATGGGAGGGGTAGAGGGGGAGAAGGTAGTGAAGGGAGAGGGTGGGGAGCTATGGCACAAGAGAGAAAGAAGGGAGGAGGATGAGAGTACATGGCAAGAAAGAGTGAGGGAGAGATGTGGACATTAGGAAGAAAATGGCTTACAACACCTATTTCATTAATTTTGGACGGGTGCACTGTCCAAATTCGTTTTGTGAGATAATTTTGGATAAAGCATTTAAAAAAAAGAGGCTCTTATAAAACAAAACTTTGAGTCAAAAAGTAAGATTTTAAAAAATCAAATTAGAAAAAATGACGTGACATGTTATTAAAACTAGAGTACATTAAAAAAAGAGGACATCACATTGTTAAAAGAGACAAAAAGTAAGATTTTAAAAAATCAAATTAGAAAAAATGGCGTGACATGTTATTAAAGCTAGAGTACATTTAAAAAAAAGCATGACACATTTGTACAAGAAGTAGATCATATAACTCAAAGCCATATGGTGTCAAAAAACATCTTCCATTAGCTCAGCCTAGAAGATCTCATCTTTGTCTCTCTTGTCTATTACAACTTTACATTAGAGAACTAAAAAGTCTTTGTGGAACTGTAGTTTCATTTCTTGTCTATTATAGTTACTTTAGAAAACACATAAGTCTCTATGGAATTAAATTTCCATCACTTGACTATTAAGTCATTAGAGAGAGCATATGTCCTCGAAAGTGCCTACTATGGCATTGGCTTCATGAAAACAAGTAAAATTTAAACCTGTAGGCCATGCGTAACCAGGGCTGGCATTGCAAATCTTCTCACAGACTCTCCTCACAACCTGTTTCGAATCTTCTGTTGACTTGTAAGCATTCAAAAACTCTTCTTTTCTCTCTTGGCTTTCCTCATCTTCACCATTTTTTTCAATATAGCTTCTAGCCACCGCCATATCTTGTACGAAAATTTAACTCATTAGCATAAGAAGTACGTGATTAAAAGAAGCGAAAAAGAAAACTAGGGATATTCACCTCTTCTACTGAGTTCAAATCAAGCAGCCATGTGCATAACATATCCTCCTCGAATGAATTTTCCCTTCATTGGTCCATATAAAAGGGATCTAAGATAGAATTTGAGTTCAGTAAATGAAGTTGCGTAGCAACTAGTCATTGTCTTAGAGGGAAAGTGGGAGAAGGAGAGTGAGGGAGCGATAGCGAGGGATGCACAGTGAGCCGCCCCTCCTTCAAGAGTGATAGAAAGTGAGGGAAGACGTAAAGTGAAAGGCGAATACAAGTTAATCAGAAGGACTAGGATGTAAGAAATAAGAGAGTGTTTGTGGAAGGACTAGGATGGAAGAATACAAGTGCACTAAGGCACGATGAGTTCGCTATGATAAGGATAAGGGTTGGAATAAAGTGAGAGAAGCATTGGGAATGCTCTACTTTAAGTGAGTGGAGAGTGTCCAACTGAATAAAATTTTGCAGAGCATTGGGAATGCTGTACTTTAAGTGAGTGGAGCATTGGGAATTGATACTTTGGAGTGAAATATATTACAAATATTACATCATCACATATTCATATCAAAATTCTCATCACACAAGGTTATATTTCCAAATAATTACGTCATCACACATTCATATCATAAAATTGTGTGCATGAAATAAATATATAAATATCATGACTAAATGCCACTTAAGTAATAAGTCACAAATTGGTGTATAATCAACAAAACTACATCATGATTCATACATTGCAACGAATAAATGTCAACCATAATATTCATGGAATAAACAACATCATGAGAATATGCTCCTCATGCATATATACAAACACAACATCATACATGCATCACAACTCTTCTGATGCTTCTAGTGGAGACTGTGGCAACTCTTTTGATGCTTCCAATGGAGGCTGTGGTGCTCTAGATGTACACTCAGTCTCTACTTCTTCTGTAGTATGTAGTGCTTTCGGAGTAGACTCAGTATCCTCTTCCTTAAATGCAAGCGGAGGCTGTGGCAACTCTTCTGATGCTTCCAGTGGAGGCTGTGGTGTTGTAGGTGTACACTGAATCTCTAGTTCTTCTGTAGTGTGCAGTGCTTTCACAGTAGACTCAGTCTCCTCTTCCTTGAATGCAAGCTCTGATATTGCTTTAGTTGCACGTTGTATTCTAATGACAGCAATTAGGTCTCAAATGATTTCAGCCCTAAACAATTGTATATCCTCCTCTGAATATTTGAGCTCCAAAGAGTCTTCCGATGAGACCTGTGGCTTAAGTGAGAAAATTTCTTTGAAAATCAACATGTAGTTATAGGCACCTCTCCACCCACAACTATGCCCATCTTCATCCGAAAAAAAAACAGTGCTAATTATATTACTTCGAGAACAAGATACAAAAGGTCAGCTTGTAGCTGACGGGCTGCGTTCACAAATCGGACACAGCCCTAAAAGGTAACACAATAAATCACTCTCTCACATCGGGATAAGGCGAGTATGAATGAACAGCCATCGGGGTGGTGAGTAGCACCACCGAAGGCCCTGCGAGGTCTGCTCGAAGAAGAGGCCCTGAGTGTTCCAAGTCCGAAGGAAGCGTCTCCGCTTCTCTTGACCGGACCGGGAATCTCCCTGAATCTGGTCCCACTGGCCTCTGAGGGTATGAATAATCTCGCACCAAATATCAGTCATGACCTGGGCAGTCGATAAGGAGGTGCCACCGAGGATCTACGTGCAACACGAGGTCCAAGTGTGCCACCTTGCTATGCTACTGATAATCTCCCAGACTGGCTGCCTCTCCTGAACTCCTGTATCCGCCTCTGCTAGGTGCTGCGGGATACCCTCGAGCAGCCCCCATGTGCCCTGCGTGATAAGGAAAGTGGGGTCCTGCTGGCATGCCTCGAATAAGTGATGTAGACCAGGTGCGGTGCTGCACCAATAGAACGCGCCCCATGTGATCAAGCCTAGCTCTGGTGCTGCGCGAGTGAGAATCCCGAAAGTCCACCTCCACACTTCCTGGGCGTGAGTGCAGCTCCACAGGCAGTGCTTTGGTGACTCCTCAACCACATGGCAAATCTGACAGCGTCCGTCCTGGCGTATCTGTCTCAACCAGCTCCCCACCGGAAGACCTTTGTGGGCGAGAAGCCACAAGAAGTAGGAGATCTTCCGCGGCCGCCAGCTCTCCCACAAGGCCTTCCAGAAGGCCTACAAAAAGAATCTGGAAATACCCTGTGCGCTATGCCCATCTTCATGCTCTACTACTAAACACTTTTGGAAGTCTAGCGAGTCTTTGTACTGTCCTGTTTCTCTGATAGCAGATACCAACTTCTCAACCGACCTGCTCATCATGACATATTAAAAAAACTTAGTGTGTCTATTACACAAGGTACGTAATATAGAAGTAACAATAGATTAATAGAATACTTACGTTTGCACTGAGCCATGAAAGCCTGCAATCGAGTTGACAAACCAACAATAGTTGTCTTCAAGGTCCCAAACCACCAGACTCCAATGTTCCCTACACGAATAATTAAGAACCATTATTATTTAACACAATGTTGCCAGTATAAGATGAAAATAAAGGTTGCCATGATACTTACATCTTGTGATATGCCATAAATAGGACTCGCATGCCATGTAAATGTAAAGGCTGTAACCATTTACAAACATCGACTATCGTGTTTCTGCTATCACTAAGTATAGAAGAAAGGAGGAAATCCAACATATACACACGGTTTTGTACGGCTCTACAAAATCGTGAGATAACTATACTGCACCAGCAAATAAATGAATATTAGCTTATTAGATATAATCAAAATATTGAATTATCAAGCAGAGAAAAAGTTTGTATCAAACCTGAGAATGGCCATCATAACGTTGTTATTGACCTCATTTGAAGCTCTAGAGAGGATGGAAATCTCCTCTCCACCAAATTCAAGATACTGAGGTCTACGTTGAATCATAACCCTAACATTAAAAGAGCTTCCCAATTCTTCCAATGAAGCCATGTTTGTAGAGTTGAGTTCTTCTATCCCCTTTGACTCTTTGACGGCATTCATTTCACACTCCTCTAAGCCATTAACTATTTGACTTGTGGGAGGGTCCATAATGTTGCCCTTAATGATTGCTCGAATGGTACATATTATAAATGCATAGAGATGCAAGTCCGTATATGTTGACAGTGTGGTGTCATTTTGTATCTCAAAAATTTGACCAAGTACCAAAAAGCAATTGTGGCCCACCCTCCATCCACAATTATAGATGTGGCTATCCTCTTGATGTGATACCTGACATGTTATATACTCTACTTGTTGTGCCAAGTCACGTTGCCGCATTACTGTGTCGATAGCACCTACCAACTTTCGAGCCGATCTGCACATCAAAACATATAACAACAATGAATATGTGCATTGCATATCAATCTACATGTCAAGGAGTGACAACAAGTGTAGTCTATACTTATTCTAACACAGTGCCATGGACGGATGTCATTGAGTTAGCAAAGAAGCACTTCTTAGCAAAGATGTCCACGACCACCAAACTCCAATGTGAGCTGCATTATTAATAAATAATAATTACTATGTTTGAGACAATTCTAGCAATGCAATAGAAAAAACAAGTAGGGTTTGATGCTTACTTCTCATAATATGCTATAAAGATAACTCGTGTCTCATTCATAGGAACATGCTTCAACCACTTGCAAACATCCTCTATGGTTTCTTTTTTGTTACTAAGCACTTCAAAAATAAGAGGATGAAACTCTTTGTATATTTTGAGAAAAAACTGCTATAACATTACTATATTTATAAAAAAAAGTATTAGCTTCTTGGTTTTAATCAAAATACGCAAGTATAAAGCCAAGGAAAAGGCTGCATCAAACCTGAGGATGGTTGTAATGACTTTGACATTAACCTTTTTCTTAGGATTCAAGAGGATTAAAATCTCTTCTTCACCAAATTCAAAAAAATGAGGTGGTTGTCGAATTAACAACATAGCAGTGAATGAACTTCCAATCTGCTGCAATAGAGTCATATTTTCATGACTCATCTAATTGAGAGAGTAGTCTACATCATATTCTTCTTCACTTGCTATGTCTTCTACATCCTCCTCTTGCTATAAAAATATAAAAAAGTTATGAGATGTACACATCCCAAATAAAGGCTTAAACAAGCATAGAAATATAAATATAAGATTTCATACATGCTACAATGTAGTCATATTTTTAGGTTGTTCCCCAACACTAATAATGGTTTTTTCATTAGATTGCATAGAAGTATACATATAAGGTTTCATACATGCTTTCATTAGAGTGAGTCTCTCCTCCTCTTGGAGCAAAAATTTAAAAAGTAAGGTTTCATACATGCTTTCATTAGAATGAGTCTCTCCTCCTCTTGGAGGAAAAATTTAAAAAGTTATGAGATTTACACATCCCAAATAAAAATAAAGGTTTAAATAATCATAGAAGTATAAAGATAGCATGCTTTCATTAGACTCAGTCTCTTCCCTCTTGGAGGAAAATATAAAAAAGTTATGAGATTTACACATCCCAATTAAAGGCTTGAACAAGCATACAAGTATAAAGATAAGGTTTTATACATGTTGTAATGTAGTCATATTTTCAGGTTGTTTCCCAATGGTAGCAATTAGACACTGAATACTCTCAGCCCGAAACACTAGTAGATCGGCTTCTGTATAGATTCCATTTTGACTGGTAACTCCAAATCAAAAATCTCTCTAAGAAACAACATGCAATTGTAGGCAGCTCTCCACCCACAGCTGTGCCCATCTTTTTGCTCCACTGGTAGATGTCACTTGAATTCTACTTGGTCTTGTTGCTCCCTGGTTGTTCTGATAGCAGATACTAGTCGATATGAAGCACTGTCCATCATGACATATGAAATATATTAATATGTCATGATCATTGGATACAAAATAAGAAAGTAACAAAAATTTTAAGAGAATAATTACCTTAGGGAGTTGGCATGATAGCCTTCCATTGAATTCACAAACCACAAATGGTTGACTTCAAGGTCCCAAGCGATCAGACTCCAATGTGAGCTACACGACCAGATAAAAATTATTATTGTTTTACACAAACTTGCCAAAGAAATAGTAAAAATAAGGTTGGAGTTGATACTTACTCCTCATGATAAGGCGAGTTGATACTTACTTCTCATGATAAGGCATAAAGATGGCTCACACCCCATCTAAATTCAAAGGGCTTAACCAAGTACAAACATCTTCTATAGTCTTTTGAGGAGAGCTAAGAATAGAAGAAAGGAGAGCATCGAGCATGTAGAGACGATTCTGCACTGCACTAGGAAGCTGAGAAATAACTACACTACACCAAGAAATAAACAAATGTTAGCTCATAGAATCGATTTGCATTTTGCACTAGAAAACTGAGATGATATAACTACACTGTAAACAAATAAACAAATGTTAGCTCATTGAAGTAGTAACAAATAAACAAACATTACCTGAGAATGGCCAGGATAACATTGTCATTAACCTCTTTTGAAGGATTAGAGAGAATTGAAACCTCCTCTCTACCAAAGCTCAAATACTGAGGTTCTCATTTCAAAACGATCCTAACTTCAAATGAGCTTTCCATTTTATCCAATGCACCTAAATTTGCAGAATGGGCCTCTGTCATAGCTTATATTCTATGTTTGCGGTCATTCTACTTTTCCATGGTGTCTTTAAAGCTCTTGTGCTCATGGGATTCTTCAACCAAATTTAGAGGTGGTTGCATTGCTGAAGTAGAAGGGAGTGCCTCCATATTGACTTCATTCATTTCTTCTCCCTCTATTGCCTATAAACAAATATGAGAGATTAGATTCATTATCTTTAAATTTAAATCTTATTTAAAAAATGGTATTTAGTTGAGAAATAGAGAGTACATACCACTAAGTATTGTCGTAGTGACCTTTTTACATAACCCTGTGAGCCATAATTATCAAAGAAGGCATCATCATCTTTCTCTTCATCCACCAACCTCTCTCTGAACGGGTCATGTAAGTCCATCTTTTCATCATCATCAACTGGGACATTATGATCTTCAAGGTTATCATCCATGTCACCAGTCTCCTTGTGCTCTACCTCTTTTTCATAGCCTGTGGTTAGATCTACTTGAAGCTGAAAATAGGCCATGAAATGCTTGTTTTCAATAATATTTGTAGAGTTCCCTTTTCTGAGGAGATCCTCAAATAAATATCCCATCCTGCACAAGGTGACCTCCCAACCTGTCGGTAGCAAATTCTCCACCATGGTAAGAAAGAGACTCCCACTTTTTGCCGGAATTCCATAGTTATATTTTTGATAATGTATGGACCTGGGAATATCTTGCTCTTCTAGCATCAATCTCAAATTATTTGAATTCCCTCTTATGTTCTTTTATAAGGAGTGATCAGGGTTGGGACTCCACATACACAAGAAGAATGATTCAAGAGATTGAATCCCTATGCCACATTCTCTCTTGCCTCTCTTTGCTGCATAAACACCACTATAGATCTTCAAATCTGATGAATATGGTCGCTCTAGAGTAACTTGCATGGCTTCTTTGTCTTGTTTATCAACAAAAATGACAATGTTGCAAATTGCCACTTTGCTAATGGTGGTATATACTATTCTATCAATGAAGTTATGGATATCATCGCTAGAACCTTCATTGATGAAGAATAGTTGTGGCTTGTCCCATGCTGACTCATTCTTGATGAAGTCATCTTTTGAAACTCCCCTGAAGTTCACAAGCTTTCTAGACTTTGACGTAACTTCTACACTGAATTGAAAGCTTTGGTGCATATCTGTCGGCATCCTTATCTCACTGATTAATCTTTCCACATATGCAACCACCTATTGTGGGATTTCTTTTCTCATGTAAGAGGTTACTATTTCTAACCCATCTTCATCCTTTTTAATCCACCTGTTTGCCCATAACTTTACCTTTGGTGTTGACAAAGAAGCTATATGCTTGACCACATTATAGTCAATGTTACAATGACTAAGTGGGATTTGTTTCTCTGATAGCAAATACTTAATGGCACTATGCACTGCATCACGCCTCACCTATACATTGATGCATTCTTCCAAGCAGTGGTCTTTGTCTTTCTTTCCAAAAAACCATTCTTTCTTTAAAAGTTTTTGTGCTGCCATGGATGCATACTTGTTAAGTAAGTACTTTATAGGCCTCCACATCCTTGCTGTCAACTCCTTCTTATCCATTACCTTTGACTTTCCGAATACAAACAAAGGAGCTTCATAAGTCAACTCTCCACACTCACATGCAATGCATGCTTCAAGCATCTCATTGAACACTTCAATAGGACGAAAAATGATGGAAGTGTAGTCGGCATATCTGTCCCTCACCACCTTGAGGCTTGTCATATTTTCTTCTCGCTCTTGAGTTCCCCTAGGCACAACTGCACTCAAAGAAGTATAGAAGTTTGTGAAGTTCACAAGCTTTCTAGACTTTGACGTAACTTCTACACTGAATTGAAAGCTTTGGTGCATATCTGTCGGCATCCTTATCTCACTGATTAATCTTTCCACATATGCAACCACCTATTGTGGGATTTCTTTTCTCATGTAAGAGGTTACTATTTCTGACCCATCTTCATCCTTTTTAATCCACCTGTTTGCCCATAGCTTTACCTTTGGTGTTGACAAAGAAGCTATATGCTTGACCACATTATAGTCAATGTTACAATGACTAAGTGGGATTTGTTTCTCTGATAGCAAATACTTAATGGCACTATGCACTGCATCACGCCTCACCTATACATTGATGCATTCTTCCAAGCAGTGGTCTTTGTCTTTCTTTCCAAAAAACCATTCTTTCTTTAAAAGTTTTTGTGCTGCCATGGATGCATACTTGTTAAGTAAGTACTTTATAGGCCTCCACATCCTTGCTGTCAACTCCTTCTTATCCATTACCTTTGACTTTTCGGAGACAAACAAAGGAGCTTCATAAGTCAACTCTCCACACTCACATGCAATGCACGCTTCAAGCATCTCATTGAACACTTCAATAGGACAAAAAATGATGGAAGTGTAGTCGGCATATCTGTCCCTCACCACCTTGAGGCTTGTCATATTTTCTTCTCGCTCTTGAGTTCCCCTAGGCACAACTGCACTCAAAGAAGTATAGAAGTTTGTGAGTGTGTCGGCATCTGCTTTTGTGACCTTTCTCTTCAAATCAGGATTTAGAGAATCAAATGTTGTCCATACAACCCTTGCCTTCTGTAAGACCTCTAATGTTGAGGATATCTTACGCTTTCCATGGACATAATGATTAAGTCTTTCGGGCTCAATCAAATACTTGATCTCATGCTTGAATATACAAATGGTTGTAGGATAACAATGGAATGAAGTTATCTTTGCAAATTTTTCTGGAGTTTGTTTTTCGACCTCCTTTGCTTCTTTCGTGATCTGATGACAAGCATAAGCCCAATGTTGACCATCAATCGGCTAGAATTTGTAATTAAGGAGGAATTCCTTCTTTGCTTCCTTTAACATATTCTCACCTTGTGCCTCTTGGCCTTGTTCATGTGGAATATTTTTAAGAGTGTCGTTAAAGAATCGAGTGAAGGTTTCCTCAAAATATGTAGGCCCTATAAATGTAATTTAATCCAAAAAGCTATTTTTGATTGGACAAAACATTATTGGACACAGGACCATGTTGCTTGCCACAGGTTTCTTTCCATCTCTCAAAGCCTCGTATATTTGTAGTGCATAGGATATATCACGGTTTCGGCTATTAGTAAAGATAGCTGCAGCTTCCACATCTTTGGCATTCACAAACCATGTCCTTTGACCCCAGATATATCCCACATCATCATCTGTTACTGCTTCATTAAGACACAGATTGAGATTTTTGATTGATGTGAGTTCATCCTGATCATCTTCAGCTTCGGGTTCTGAGTCTTCTTCATCTTTCTCTTCTTTTAACCGTTTTTCATCCACATGATGTTTCTTTACAGTGGGACAATGCCTTTTTCTACTGCTTGGAACCGTGGCTCTTGTAGTACTAGCCTTTTGCATTTCACATCCTGGTTTGCTAGCAAGAGCTTCTAGCATAACTGCAGTGGATCGACCTTCATCTTCTTCAATTTTTTTAAATTCTCGTGCACTCAAGGCTTGTGCTTCATCATCCTTAGTGACATTCACCATTTCTTGCTCTAGAATTTTGTGCTCATGTTCTACACGTTTGTGACAGTGTGCATGTTCTTCTTGCCCCCGCATCGAAGTCTGTACTTGATCTCCTTCATGTGAAGATCCTTGAATCTGAGGAGCATATTGTGCATTCTAAAAGTACTCAAACATAATCTTTGCATGCATTCTTTTTGCCACCACACTAGGAAATCGCTCCCAAGTATATGCAAGAGCCTCCAATGCACTTTGCAACTCTGGAAACTTTGATGGTTGAGGAGGAGGCATCACAAAGGTCTTTGAGTCTCTCCTTGACACAACAAAATGAAGACCGCCAACTTCAGAATCTGAACTCTGTGAAAATATCCATAAAAGTCTCTTTTGGCTCTATCATTATGCTTACTACAAGGCTTGAAGTCATATCTTTTTTGAAGAATGTAGCATCCCATGGATCATCAACATCATTGAACTCCCTTTTTGACATAAGTAGAAAGAGTCTCTTTTTCCTTTTGATGAAAAAACCAAGCTCTTTTGCCCATGTGATATCGAGTCCACCTACCAAAGCCATTGGGGCTATATTCCTTTCCTTTCAAAATCAAAGTGACATCAGAGACCCATGCTCTAATCTCAGAGTCATTTAGGCTAGCCCCCACATTAGTTGATTGCTCCATAATCCTACAAGAAAAGATAATGAAGAATTTAGATACATACAAGTAAAGTACAATATACAATGCTTGATACAATAAATGTGGGAAATAGCCCAAAAGGCTTTACAAGGCTTCATATGGCAATAAATGTGACCAATAGCAGAGAGGGCTTTACAAAGTATTTTATAGCAATAAATGTGGAAAATAGCCTAGAAGGCTTTACAAGGCTTAAATATTTGTACAAATGTAAGACAATTAGCCAATAAAGCTTTACAATGAAATAAAATGCCCTCTAGTGATAAAGCTTCAATCTTTGTGATGACATGTAATCTATCCATCCATTGATTTGCCCTCTAGTGATAAAGCTTCAATCTTCATGATGACATGTAATCTGTCCATCCCCATTGATATCTGTGCACTGATACCCAACTGATGCAATGTACCCACTAAAAACTGTTCCACTGATATCCACTTATGCAACCCACTGATACTCGTTAAATAGTGAATGGTCGGGTTTATTACAAGGTGCTTCGTATGGCAATAAATGTGAAATATAGCCTAGAAGGCTTTACAAGGTTTTTTATGACAATAAATGAGCTTAAATATTTGTACAAATGCAATAAAAATAACCAATAAAGATTTACAATGAAATAAAATGACCACTATAATCATCAAGCTCCAATATGTCCCATGACATGTAATTTGTCCACTGATATATGTAATCTGTCCACTGATATCTGCTATTTGCTCATGCAATCTGCCCACTGATAAACTTCTTGGTAAATGGTAAAAGGTCTTATTTAATAGCATGTTATGAGTGTGAAACCGCATGTGAGCGAAGGGACTGACAACGATTAGGAACTAGTTACAAAAATTTGAGCATGGCTTTGATTGGCAACTTGGAGACAAGGAGAATTGTCTCTCCTCTAAGGCAATCTAATCTATGCTAAACCAACCATTGAAGCGAAGAAAAGCAATAAATAATTCTTGTTTTGTGTTCATTTTAATGTGCTAGGGTTTAAGAGGCTTAAATATGCAAAAGAAGGGGTTTTGATGTAGAGGCTAAACCTGCATGTGAGAGAAATGAAGAGTAAGTATCTAAAGAAAAGTTAACATTTTTCAATTTAAAAGATGAATATATATATAAATATTATCTCACCTTCAAAACAAACCATAAATTCACTCTTTTATAATTTTTTAAAAGTATAATATAAAACATGTAAA